>NC_079482.1:7625122-7928237 GCF_026230105.1 Diorhabda sublineata
GGGTATCACGAAATTACTTTTGTTTTGCCTTATATCCTGCTTCCTATGTCTATAACATCATTTAACAATTCTAACGATATTAGCACTGTAATTTTTTTCTTCGTCATCATTTCTTGTCGTACCACTTTTTGCAAACCTATCTGCTTTATAGTTTTCTTCCACTTTATAATATCGAGGTACCTAGCAGAGGTTTATTTTAGTACCGCTAATCCAGGAGAGTGTCTCGCAACAGCAGTTATTGATGCTACACTTTTTAATGCAGCCTGGCTATCTGGGTAGATTGTTGGTTTGCTTCAGTTTCCTTAAGAGTCTGGTAACTTCTGTATTGCGTAAATTTCTGCTTTTATCATTTTATCAGTCTGTAGGACTTCTTGATATTCTGTTTTTGTAATTACATAGTTCGTCTTCCAAACTAACGGATTCACTTTTTTGTTCTTTTTCTATTTCATATATTTCTTAGATGATAGTTGTGTGTCCATAATTCTTTTGCCTCTCAACCGGAGAGCGCTTCTTGAGAACACACCTTTTATAAACAATTCTATAAGTTGTAGACTTAGTATTGCTTCTAGTGCTGCTCGTGCAGTACTTATGGCTTCTGTGATTCCCAGTGCTGGTATCCTCTGCAGTTTTGTGCGATTTTTTTATTTAGTGCAAGTTTGATAGATTCCCACCATACTATTGAACCATAGATTATTATGGATAGATAGATAGTTTATTAGACCCATTCATATGCATTGAGTAGATTTAAAGTCAGTTCAGTAAATCCAGCGAGTTACATCGTACATACATACATACATGGTGTTGTATACAATCTGTATATATGCTTTATTACCTTTGGCTATAGTTCCTTCGTTTTCCTACAGGTGCAGAAAGCATTGATTTTTTTTTCATTGTTCATTCCTTTTCCATGAATGTTTCGAGTATAGTATTTAGCTTCCTTCGAAATAAAAATTTCTTGTCTAATAATTTTCGATGTGGTGTACTTTCTTGTGGACAGAGTTAGTTCGGTATTTTTAGAATCGACCCCAGTACATTATTTTCTACCCACAAGGATTCCTTCTAGATTCCTTTAAGTTTGCAAAACTTCACTTATCTTGTTGTTGCTTTTTAGTAAATATCTTCAAGACAGTCAATTTTTTTTCCTCACTACATTAAGAGTATCATTAGATTACAGATTTTTTAACTCATGGAATGTCACTACAAACGGATTATTTAAAAATCAGAATGATGTTTTCTGGACTATTACAGAACTATTAGGTAATCTGTTTTACTGAATATAGAAAGATTCCGTTTGTAGCACTGCAAAAAACAAAAGGCGTGAAAGGAGTAAGAAATGCCTAAACGGTTATAATTTATCTGATTGAAAAACATGATTAGAAAATTATTGGCATTGTCCAAGATTCTAATCTCGACTGCAACGTTATAAATTTCGATAAAATATCTTGGACATGACTAGGCAGTTTCGTTGGGTTAGATTTTCATTATAATGCAATAGATAGTACGGAATGTGAGACTAAACCAAATATTAAATTGATTATGAAGGCATTTCACATTTTTTTCTCATTTATTATTATTATTATATATATTATTATTGTTTGTTCGTTAAGAGTGTGAAAGAGGCTTTATAAATCATCTAAATCTGTAATTGAGAAGTTTACGACCCAAATATGTATGGCAGCAACAGCCAATGGAAAATGTGTGTGGTATTTGTGAAAAATACTTTAGCTACGAGGGCTTTTTGAGGAAAAGCCACGTTATTTGCTAAATGAATATGGAGAAAAATAATAATAAACAGTAGAGGACAAGTTATTGAAAGAATAACTTGAAAGTAATTCGCACCATGGAATAAATTATATGGCATTTTTTGTGGATGTCCGATGGCAGTCATTTACTACAACTTTCCATAACAGAATAGTGCATAGTTCTACGACAGTGAGGCGGTGTTTGGATGAAAATGAAGACTCTTGTTGAAACTTCTTCTTCTTCATTAGAACTCTTTTCAGCTTTTCGTGTTATGGATACAATGAAATACAATAAAAAGGAATAACCATAAACTGGAGGTAATAATTGGCTAAAGAAACCTAGAACCGGTGGAAATAGTGGGAGTAGAGTATGCAGAACATACATTAACAGTAATATATGCCTTCAAGGAAATGGAAAAAAGTACATACTTGTATTAAGAGAGAAAGAAGATCTGAGAATGGAAGTAAATATCAAAAAAATGCAAAAGATGGTAGTAAACCTAAAAAAGGAACATGGGAAAGATGTACTAATGAAAGTACAGAGAAAAGAGAAAGTGACTATAATTGGAAAATCTGAGAACCATTTTTACAGATAATTCAGAAAAGTCAATCGAAGCGGCATTGAACTCAATAGACAGAAAAATGATATGAGATAGTTTGAGGAAAATAGAAATTTCTTGAAAAATAATAGAGATAACAAAAAGAATACATGAAAATTTGAGAGGGAAGTAGGAGATTGAATTGTATGTTTTGCATGTTTTCTATCAGGACATATGACTTTAGAGTTAGGAGTGTGTTATTTATACTTTGGATAACGGGAAGAAGTATTGGAGGCCTATTGCTCACCAACATCTCGTTGGCTAGCGTTTGCGTTACTGATTGAATTTAACATCCTACTGACTGCGCCAATTAACTTAAAAGGTAGTCGAATTCACTTTTTATACACAAATATTTTATAATATTCAACTAGAAATACAAAAAGTTATAACTTTCCAAAAGAAGTAAGCAATGAATGATTAATAAATAATAATGATCTTTGGAACAATAATGCTTTTATATAGCGCAATTATAGGGCTTGCATCTTTAAATTTTCATGCGTCGAAAAGGAGAGATGAAATAATTCCTGTCGCCAATGTCTGAATTCCCAAAAAAGGGGAAGATAGATTAACTGTCATGGGACTTCATGCTCCCAAATTCATTGTTGGCAAAGGATGCGATTGCTCTTGCTATCACGATATAAGTTGCTATGATCCACTCGCTTACTAGTCGTCCAATATAAGAAGTAGTTTTCTGTCGCTTCGTATGGAAACTGATCCAACTTGATATTTTTTATGAACACTCCTAGTTTTATAGCTGGCAATGTGTTGTTCAGAATTTGGATATCGGTTTACTAGGTACTACGGTAGCTAGTTTAGTATGTACGTGAGGAATAAACAATGAATAAATTATCATTTGCAACATTACTGCTTTTATATTGCGAGACTGTACGGATTGCAACTCTTTTATCTTCTCATACGCCGTTTTCGTTATTTTACTCTTAACTACAAGGATGGTCCTAGAAGTATCTGGCCTGACCTAGAGATGGCGGTAGTTGCATGGATAATACCACTTTATTAGAAAGTACACAATCTATACAGCATATGTTTCGAGTTTGAAGACCATTTGTTTGACAGCCATCAATAGTGAACCTTTTCAGTGAATTTGTAAACATGGAAAAATTGGTCATCGTTATATGATACAATACTTTCATTTGAAAAGCATAGCCCTACGAATATAAAAAATGAACTTGATTCCACTCTGAGTGAGATTGCTCCTTCGTTATCAACAGTAAAATATAGGATAGCCAAGTTTAAACGAGGCCGTACGACCTGCGAAGACAAGCACTGGAGTGATAACCTAACCTAACCTAACCTAACCAAATAAGGAGACTCCAGAAATGTTGAAAAAAATCCACTAATTGGTACTGGATGGTCGCGAAAGTTCGCGAGCTAGCAGACATAGTAGGCATATTAACTGAAAATTTGGACATAAGAAATATGTGCGAAAGGTGGGGGCTGCGTCATGAAGATGTTTCCATCGAATGTTTGGCAATGTTTCACAAAAATAGCCGATTTATGCGCTGTTTCATAACCATGGATGAAACGAGGATCTATCACTTCACACCCGAAATAGAAAAACAATCAAAACAATGGACTGAAAAGGGGGAACCGACTACAAAGAAGGCAAAAATTTTGACTATCTTGAAAAAGGAAAAACTATCAACGGTGAGTAGTATGTGAACTTATTGGAACGTTTGAGCGAAGAGATCAAGCAAAACGGCCGTATTTGGCTAAGAAGAAAGTGTTGTTTTATCAATCCAATGCACCAGATCACACATCTGCTATTACAATGGCCAAAATTAATGAATTAAAGTTTGAATTGCTACCTCATGCACCATATTCGACAGATAAAGCCCCTTCGGATTATTTACTGTTCAGACTTGAAAAAATGGCTCGGTGGTCAAAGATTTTCCAGCAATCGTTTGACGATTTTTATTATAAAAAGGTTAATCGAACTTAATGAACATCGGAAAAGTGTATGGAGATAACAT
Source organism: Diorhabda sublineata (assembly GCF_026230105.1). Lineage (NCBI taxonomy): Eukaryota > Metazoa > Arthropoda > Insecta > Coleoptera > Chrysomelidae > Diorhabda > Diorhabda sublineata. Next base: position 7,629,455 of record NC_079482.1, read on the forward strand.
GAGATTACGTTGAAAAATAAATATATTTTTTTCCAAAAACTTCTGGGACTATCCTCGTATTGTTAATAGAAGTGACGGAATTGGTAGAAAAATATATATTCTCATATTTTTTACATTTATTTTATATATCTGACGCAACAAATTTAACGATACCTGTATCTTATGCCCACGTTCGGTCATTTACAATACTTGTCATCTGCACATTTTTATAAAATCATACAATCTGCCATTTCAAGAAATCGGTCTAGAAATTTTTCTTTGGATTTTTTTTTATCCCGGAGTTATGAAAAAATTCTCTATTGTTGTAATCTCACTAAAGGTTACATTCACGAGAGAATATATAGAATAAAAAAGGAAAATCGACCCTTTTTTGCTGAATGAGCAAAAAAAAATTGCCGAAACTGTGAAAAAAGAGGAAAATTTGAATTAATATGGGCATGATTTAATTGGCAGATTCAGAACAGGACCGGTTTTGATATATACCAATCTATTAAAAGTAATGATATTTGAAAAAAATTTAATTTAAATGGAGTTATTTTCCTGCAGTAAATTTGTTTGAACATTACGATATCATTAATAAAATTGACAAGCTTCACAAAAAAGTGTCATATCTAAAGATAATTGAGAAATGTGAGCTCATAGTTTGAAGGAATGGAACGTAAACTACTCCTTGCCCTGCCGAAAGACGCAATCAGTTCCAAGGTTAAGCGAAAGTTGTTCTCTTATAACAAGACAATGCTAAACCATCACTTCACACCCGGAACAAAAGAACAATCAAAACAATGGACTGAGAAGGGAGAACCGTCTCCAAAGAAGCCAAGAACAGTTCCATCTGCAGGCAAGATCAGGGCGGTGGTTTTTTATGATGAGCTTGGAATAATTTTAATTGATTACCTTTAAAAAAGGAAAACTATTAACGGCGAGTATTAAGCAAACTTATGGGAATGTTAGAGCGAAAGCAAAAACAGCCGCATTTGACTAAGGAGAAAATGTTGTTTTATCAATACAATGCACCAGCTCCCAAATCCGTTAATGCGGTGTCCAAAATTAATGAATTAAAATTTGAATTTCTACCGCATGCACCCTAATCGCCAAATTTAGCCCCCTTCGATTATTTTTGTTGCCAGTCTTGAAAAAATGGCTCGTTGGTCAAATATTTTCCAACAATGAAAAGGTGATGTCGGCAGTTAATGGCCATTTTGAGGAGCTTTATGATTCTTATTATAAAAAGAGTATCGAATTTATTGAACATCGTTCGGAAAAATGTATGAAGCTAGAAAGATTTATCTAAAAAACTTGAGAAATCAGTGGTTGACAGAGGAAAATTACCTGAACCCGTCGCAAAGACAGTTTGATTCGAAGAAAAAGTTTTGTTGGGTTTCTGGTAGAATTATGAAGGTTTAGTGTACATCAAAAGCATTTCGAGCTATCAATTTCAAGGTGAATATGAGATATTGTATGGATTATCATTGTGAAACAATATCTTACCGTCTACTTTGTATAGAACCATCAAATCAGTTTTATGCATTCTGAGAAGTACTCAGATAGGCGAAAACTAACAACTCTACTAAGTTAATAGTAATGATTTGTTCTGCTTAGATATGAATCTGAAAATAAAAATTGTTACAATTGACAAATCAATATAAATACTGCGTTCTCAGAAGAACAATTATTATACATTGAGATACAGAATTTCATATTTTTTTTCTGTCCTTTTCATATGTAATAAAAATCTATCTTTGTAGACATCAAAAGACTTTTTGTTTCACAAATAAATTTTATCCAAAAGCCTGCTTTTAATGTTTATTTTAACGAAGTAATTCAGGAACAGATGTTCTAGAAATATCAAAAGACTTTTCATATTCTGATTCTTCGTATTATTTATTATGTAGAATTTAGAAAAAAGATCCCGTCTATTGGAAGAATAATCTACGGAATAATGAGAACAATATAATATAATAGTATAATAAGATAGAATTAGTAATATTGAAGTGGAAGTAAAACCATATAGTAAATAAGAAGAAAAAGCATAACAAGAAATGCTATTTGTATGTAAATTAGAAGAAGCAAATTCAGTAAGAAATTATAAGAAAGGCATAAAAGAGAAAAATAATGACTACAAAAAAGGAGACCAACACAAAGATTCAACAAAACTTTAACAGGAATAATGGGAATAAAAGAAAGAAAACGTAACAAAGTAAACATAAAGAAGTGTGGAGGGATTCGCGAGAAAATAAATATTTTTTAGTCATTATTACTTGTCTTTTAAATAATAAATACTGAGAAGCTCTTACTCGACATCACAATGCTGTATATATGGGTTATTAAATCATATTTCCTTGATATATCAAATCAATTTTTAGACCCTTCTAATTGTAATTGTAATAATTTTCTTGCTTCTATATGACTCTAAACGTCATCAAAGAATTGGAAATTGAATTTTTTACAGGGTTCAAGAGAACATGTTTTTTTTGTTATTTTTACAAATGTTTCTGTGAAACAAATTATTTTTAATTATTACTATGAATAAAATAATTGCAATGTTCAAAATAATTGGTTGAAAACTTTTCATCCAGCACAAAGGCAAGTGCTATAAAAGTCGTTTTGAAGCCAAATGCGTGTGATATTAATATATGCTTGAAATAGTAACTTTAAAAAATACCCATATCACAATGAAAATGAATTTAAATTATTTGCTCTCGGCCTCTGAAGACGATAACTTGGTTATCTAAACGCGCTTCGTTAATTTTAAAGGACTTGGAATATTATGCAAAACCATTTCTATGATTCTCTTACATTTAGAGAAGATCAATAGGGATAAAAAAATCAGGAATAACATATTTAAAAGAAAATAAACATGAAACATATTTAAAAGAAAATAAACATGAAAATTAATTCAGAAACAGGAGAGATCATGAATATTAATAAGAAAAGCACTTTGCTATATATATATGAGGATTTTCTCAATAATTATAAATTTATTGTGATAAATATGAAATTATAGCATAAAGGACATGGTACATAATGAAGATGGAATGGAATATATCCGACGTTCCTTGTTACAATTGCAATACATTATTTACTAATGACAAACATTCCAACATATATAAAATAGATTAAGGAATCAGTGTGATAGAAAATAAAAATGCATACAAAACGTGAAATATATCAATCTATAGGAGAAAAAACGATTTAAATGCTTCGAAAACAACTTAAAATTCTATTTTATAAATTTTATAAAAATTATTGAATTGATTATTGTGTTTTTCTCGTATATTATAATCTCAAATTTGGATAGGAAATCTTTTTTCGATTATATTTTGGTAAATATCAAAATTAGGACAAAGAGACAAAAATTCATTTTATGAAAATAGAATTCTACCAAGCGTCAATTTGAATATTGAATTTTGAAATTCATGAATTTTATGTTTTTACAAGTAACTATACAATTTAAAACCGCCGAATCGTAACTAATTATTTCCCAGATGATGAATATTTAAGTATTCGATAGTTCGATATATATTAAAGTAAGTACACATTGGTGTTTAATTTTGCCACATTCCTAATTCGAAAACGCTCATAATGTTGCTGGGAAAGATTTCGTTCCAATTCATACATTTATAAACACAATAACAAAATTCATTGAATTTTAAGGTTCCGAATTCAATTCTAGTTCATCCAATGAAAAAATCTGGTAAAAATAGAAAAATAGCCAAAATTCTGAATGAAGAGAAAGAATCAAAGGAAAATTATGCAAAAAATGCTCACTTTCAATTACAAAACTCGTTCAAATTGCACCTTTCTGATTAACTATACACCCTGTATTAAATACCATAATTTTTATCAAAAAATTATAATACTTATTTTAGTTATGTTCCCAATTGTATACTTTTAAATATATATAAATATATTATGTATCACCTGTTACCTTTTTGCATTGTAAACCAGTCTTAGAGTTGAATAACTGTTAGTTGTGCGCATGACCGATCTACCAGCACCTTGAGACAATCTCCAAGAAGTTGGGTACCTGACAACGCAAAAGTTAAAATATCACTCTGTCAGCCGGGTCCAGTGTTCTGTGTACATCTTAAAATCGTGGAAACCCTTTTTTCACTGGAAGTGAGTGAAATACGGTGATAAGTGATTGTTTTAATAGTGATATATCGAAGAGGTTTCTATTCTGACGCTTTATTGAAGTCTTTAATGGACAAACTATACTTTGAAGCTAGATAGGAACTCGTTCGCCGAAATTTATAGGTATGCAATTCTCTCATATAAGATATCAAATAATATACAATATTTATTGATCATTCGCTTTATACAAAGTTATTCGCAAAATAATGTCCTGCTGACTTGAGATATGACAAGTGTGTACACTAGAAATCATATGTACATTATGTTTTACCGTAAGAAGAGGTGAATAACCCAGTCATATAGGTACGAGGAAATCATTTTCGTCTATATATAGTTGACAAATGATAAGATTCATTGTTGAATATAATATTCGTTTAATTATATTTCATCATGACACATTATTGTGGGAAATAAATTTACATTTTATTAACAATAGTTTTATATATTTATTATTTTACACAACGACATAGATGGAACAATGCTAAAAAAAGGTAAAAAAAATAATGACTATTCATTAAGATGATATATAGTATTTTTTTTAAATGCCAAGAAAAACTCTTTATATACAAAATATAAGTGAGACAATTACTTATTTTTTATAATGTAACTCAATAAGTCGTGTGACTTACTAAGAAAAACACATTCTGTTGCTAAAAATCGATTTTATTCATCAGTATAATCTCCTTCAAGAACAATACAATGATTTCAACGCTTCTCTAGCTTCTCGATGCCATACTTGTAGAAGGATTTGTTTTTTGACTTCAAATAGGATTCATGTGCAGCATTTGCTTCTTGATTTTAGCTGAATTTCTTACCGACGGGCATTTTGTGAGATCAGCGAATAGCCAGCAGCCAATGGGGGACAGATCTGGACTATACGGTGGATGAGGAAACAATTCGAAGTGTCGTTCGTTCAATTTAATCATTGTTGCCATCGACTTGTGAATAGGTGCGTTATCTTGGTGAAGTGGTGGGTTTTTCTTCGACATATGAGGCCGATTTTTGCATTAAAACGATCCAACAACTCTATGTAGTATTCGCTATTGATTGTCTTTCCCTTTTGGGAACAATATTTCATGAGCATCCCAAAATACCTTCCCAGCTGACTGCTATTCTGTTGGACGCTTGGGACGTGGTTCACTGGTTGCAGTCCACTCAGATGATGATTGTTTTGATACTGGAGTGAAGTGATGGGTCCATGTTTTATCAATTGTCACATATCGAAGTAAAAAATCTGATTTCTTACGTGTATACAGTGGTCTAAATCATCAACACGTTGATGATTTTGATTTTGAATAACTGTGAGTAATGAAAAAAGCTTTCTGGTTGTCAAATGTTCATAAATAATTGTAAACACACTGTTTCCTGATATCTTTACGGCCTCAGTTATCTCACACAAATCTAATTTACGATTAGGTATAAGCAATTTGTGAACTGTTTTATATATTCTGGGTTTACTACCTCAATTGGACGACCAGAACGTTCAATTGTTTCATTGGTTCTTTTCGATGGAACAGAGTCCGTACAACACTTTTGAGGCCATTGCTGAGCTGGTACAGTTTTTTCCATCAAGTAGCAATGATAAATTAACACACGAATTTGTTTTGAAAATGACAAAAATAGTTTCACTTTTTTCTGACCAATCGAAATGTCATGAATTTTCACACATAGTCTTCGAAAAGCTGGTATGGATTTGACAATATATACAAGCTATAACCAATTTCAGTATATAATTAAACATTATCGAAGTTTTCCAATGCTTATCGAAAAAAATATTTTTCAACCATCGCAAACCACTGACTCACCGCACATATGATTTCATTATCCCAAAAAAATCATCTACCACGTAAATTTTGGAAACCGGTAACGTTTGGAGCCAATTCTGAAGAATATGGTGAATGGTCAACTAATGCGAAGGCTCCTTGGGCTAAAACACCCTAGTTCTCGGGGATGTTCTTGTAATTGTGCTTTCCTTTTGCAGGTAATTTCTATGATTCCTTAAATCTTTTTGGCCGTGTTGAACCTTAATATTCTCACCACCTACTCACGTTATCATAATTATTGTTCTTGTTACGAACTATGCAAAATCCCTTTGTCTTGCGTCAGAGGATTCCTGAAAAATTCTTCCCTAATTTGCTTGAGTACATCTGTTGTAACTGGAGACTTTTCTCCAGTAAGCGGTTTTTGGGTTTCAGTATATATAATTGGTACCCTGATATGGTGAACAATCACTATTCAATTGGACAACAAAAGTTTTTCAAGTGAAGAAATTAAAATAAAAGGAAACTGTGGAAAAACTTTAAGCACCCCCCAAAAAATTAAATTCGATAAAGCAGATAAATTTATCTCCGATCTAATAAAAAATGATGTTAAAAGTAAAATAAAAATTCAGAAATTTATATGCCAGAGATGAGAAATTGAATTAAGGCATCAACTATGGTGTAAGTTGATGAAGATACCGTCATTGAGGGCTTCGTTTTGCTATCCAAATCTGGCAGCTATTGAGCTACGGGAAAAAAATTAAATTAGAAAAGAGACAAAGCTAGTGCTCTAACACATACAAAAAGGGAAATTCATATTTTTGAAGTATAACCAAATAAAATTCTATTATACTCGTAGAGAGGTAGACAAGCACGTAGTAATTTTATAATGGGTGATGGAGATCCTTTTATATATTGGATATGCTTCAATTATAGAGAACATTTTTCTCTCTATAGTTGGAATTTGGATGAACTTGGAATGGCTTCTTTTTGTGTGAGATTCGTTCACCGTGTGTGCGTTCGCCCACTATTGCTCGAGGAAAAAAATGAGAATTCATGAAAAAATAATACGATAAACCAAAATTAACGGACTAAACAGACTAAACAGATTTCTCAAGACCTACATTAAGTTTTTGGGAAATTGCACTGCATTAAACTCTTTTAACCAGATTCAGCAGTTTCTAGCAAGAGTCTATATATAAAGTTACAATGTGATGTAATGATGAATAATTGATATGATTTATAAATAATTCCTTATTCTATTAGATTGATCCAGTTTTTGAAATTTATGAAGATGAACTTTGTAGCTAACTCCGTGTAAAAAGTTATAAAATTGATAAATAAATAAAAGTAGATATAGATGGGCTTAATTTTATTTAATATTTGTTTTAACCAGAACTAATCAAACGATAAAATAACAAACAATACTAAAAAAAATAAAAGTATATACAAAATTTAATCTTTTTTGTTACACAAAAACTTATCCCAAAATTTAAATGTACTATGGCCACCAAACAGTAATATGTTAATGAACAAAAAATTGACATCGGGTTTCTTTGTGACATTGAGACATTTATTTTTTAAAAAAGCTCAAAAATCACTTACACTTAATGTACAATAAACAGCTGTGATTTTCGTGAATGTTTGGCTTCTGGTAGGTCCCTCTCAAGACAAAACTTTTTTTTTCTATAGCGCTTTTCTATTAGGGAAATGGACTGATGAAATCTTTTGTTTGTCACTCACAGCACCCAAATTCTCAGGGAAGAAATCCAGATGAGAGTATAGGATTTGTATTTTTAGAGACGTATTACATCCCAATGAAATTATAAGTTTATTGATCAGGTCTGTAATTCTACGCTTTATAGTTTCCTAGGAAATGTTGGACAACATTCACAAAACATTTCCAAACGACTTTATCCAGATCATTCAGCTTTTTGCCTCGTTGAGTTTAGGAAATTTCTTTTTCGGGTATAAAAATCACTGCCATCTGAAGGCATAGATTTTTCAAAATTTTTTATTAGGCCGTGTTTCATATGCAAAAGTATGTCTTCAGGATTCACTAAATGATCATTGTTAACATTCTTCTGTCCTGAAGTAAGTGATACGCGCTTGGACCATACTTTCTTTGTCTAGTGCCATTTTTTGTCACTGTCCCATTCGAAAATGAAACAGCAATATTTTGTATAACCAAGCTGTAGCCCAACCTAAAGAGTAATGACATTGAAATCTCTACAAATTTTCCAAAGGTGTTTACTGTATTTAATTTTTTCAAGAAGAAACTTTTAGAGTGTTCATTGAACAATCTCTAGCGACTTGGATCATATTCAAAATTCAATAAATTCAACACTACAGGAATGTTATGACAATAGACTAAATCATCTGCTTTAGAAAAGTGAGATTTCATTTCATCGCCACGATGTTGAAAATAAAAAATTTTCGTACCATGAGAAAGTAAATTCCAGTCGCTTAATCTAGACCCCAAAAGCTCAGCTTGTTTTTTAGACAATTCACGTACTAAATTGTTTAAATCAATTTGTATCAATAACTGCGGTTCTTTAGAAGTTGACGGTTAATAACACTCTTGAGATACCTTATAGGGTTGACTAAGATTCCGAATTAGAAACCGAATCCTGACTTTCTGCTTGATTTGGAGGCTTTAGCACAGCCAGTTCGGCTTTATGTGGTTGTGACGCCTTTTATTTGAATCAAACAAAAATAACAATCACTTATATGATCTTTTGATTCCGTCCAGGTTATTGGTATACGAAAAGGCAAATGTCTTACACACGTTACATAACATATATTTGAAACCCAGGATTTATTTTGGTGGTGCACAGGAAACGGAAATAGTCTAAATAGCACTTTTCTATTAATGGCAAAATTTTCGACGCTGAGATGTAAAAGTTAATTATCCACACACATAACAAAAACTGTAGTAGTAACTTAGTTAAACGCAATCGTTATACAGTCGCCTAAATTAAGTTATTCAAACAGACACAGGTAAATGAGGTCAAAAAGAATATATATTTTTTGAAACTAGAATGCACCATAATAAAAATCATCACAAAGATCGTGTGACAAAAGCAGTGTTTACCTGTGTTATTAGTACATTGGCAAGATCCCTTTGCCAAGATTCCAAGTCCCCCAGAAATGCCTGTATAATATTCATATAATCTACACCATTTATCAATTGCATGTTTGCTTTCTTTCTTCATGGTGTCTTGTTAAAAAATTTTACGCTACAGTATCATTTTCATAATTATTCTTCTATCAGACAGTGTCGTAATTTAAAACCAATTACAAAGTATGCGCCTCACAATTTCAACGGTAAACAGGTTTACTTAGGTGTAAAACTAACTGGGTTGAAGGTAAAGGGCTTTGTTTAACTTGCAAGTAGTGTTACTTATCACAACTTAAGAAATAGCGCTGGACTGAATTATTAGGCTAGGGAATAATCTTTCAATGGTAGGTATTTCTACATTCCAGGTCTTGAGTATCTTTAAAGATTTTAATAGGTTTTCCAAGGGCTTCTTCTAATTATAGAAATAATAATAAAAACTCCAAATTCTACTTAGAATCTGTACTTGTTATCAATTTTATAGTCCATTCATTTCACGTGCCAAATAAGTTTACATGATCAATTTCACGTTAATTCCTTTTACATTAATAAAATCTCAATGATGACGAAAATTTATATATTATAAATATGCAAAAATTATGGGAAATTCTACATATATTAAATAACCTTTGGGAGCAGCAGGATAGTAAATCAAGCACTGGTAAAAAGAGAATTAAGAAATTATTAATTACGTAAATGTTTGAGTAAACCCCGGAAATTGAGAGATTGAGAACGCATATTCTACTATTGTAAAAGGCAGTTAAGGAAAATTACTTAAAAATCCTAGGTTAGCTTATCTAGTAGATATGTCAATGGATTTATAGATTTCAATTGGAAAAATTCGTTAAACAGTAACCCATATTTCAGTTTTTCTGCGTGTGGTTTGCTTCATTTGTGTCAAAAGTAGATGATTTTGTAGAGTATTTCTTACAAAAGCTAAATTTGATTCCATCAAAGCTATTTTTCAATAATACTAGATATCCAGTAGAGATAAAAACAATCAACACCCATGGATAACTTTTAAAAAAGTGTATAAAAGTATGGTTAATTCCAAATGGGTTGGTAGATAACATTTTTTATGCAAAAAAGTTGATGGTAGTTTCTTAAGTACACTGGACTACATATTGTATGTTTGATTCAATAATTGTAATTTATTCCAAAGAACAAATAACTTTAAGTATTGAAAAATAGATACAGTGTTCTAAACCGCCGGCATTATATATCTGGTATAAATTCATTATAAATGTTTCTTGGTATACTCAACAAACGTATCGTTTTCGGAAGCTATATAAATAAACAAGCCATAAATATGAAAATACCTTTATTTCTTTTTTCAATTTACTCGTTCTATCTTTGTAACACTGGCGTCAGAAAGACGAAGTTGCAGACTATGACTCAACATAAGAACCATATTATTGTTATTGCGAATTAATGTCGGTATTATTAATTTTTTCATGTGTATAATGGTTTTTATAATAATTATCAACGTTGAATAAGTAACTGTGTTTTGAATATTCATCTTTGTAGCAAACAAAAATAATACTTGGCTCGGTATTTGCAATCAACTATAACATTCGATAAAAATGTCATCTTAAAGTTTCCAATTTCCGAAACTTTTGAGTAATTTTTTGACTTCTATTCATTCATATTGCTTAAAATATCTAACGTTCTAAGATCTAAATTTTAAAAAATTGACCTAAAAAATAGTTTCTTTTAATCAATTAATTATTTATGTATATATTTTATGTAACATTAAAGAATACACACCTTTAGTAAATAAGAAGGTCATAGTAACACGTATATAACACTGATCTTGCAAATTTTATTTTTAATATTAAAAGACAAAATAAAAAATAACAAATTCTGATTCAATAGGTTCACTTCAATAAGTTGTGAGCTGTGCATATAGTCGACGGTTAAGAATATTTGTTTTTTGTTTTGGAATATTAGTATTAGTTCTTCCAATATCAATTGAAGATTATAAAAACCCTTGCCGACAATTTTGTTTGATCTATCATAAGCATACATACCTCATTTTATATATTTATTATTTTTACAAATTGTTTTAAAAGTATGTATATCTTATGCGAGAAGTATTCGTTAAAAGACAATCGAGTCATTATAAATTGGACGGCATTATACGCCGTTATTTAGACAGATGCACTTAATTGTAGTGCTACTTGGAAATCATTATTATACCTCGTTAACTTGCTACAACTGAATATTGAATTATAAAAAGTAAATAGACGAGTAAAATATACCTGCCTGTAAGGGAGTTTGGTTTAAACAGGGTACCAGACGTGAACTGAGCCCTTTTTGTACCCCATTCGTTTATTACAACTTCGGTAGTCTTTTATCTAACGCAAATAACCTTGTCGCCATCGAACTATCCTTGACGATTCAGTTTTTGCCATCCGTTTATTCAGTTTTTTGTTATGCTGACAAAACTTGACGCAATGGTATAATTGTATTCTGGATAATTTGCTACCTTTTGCTTTATTACTTCTAATGTCGCAGTCCTGTTCTCCTTATATAAACTAATATAAACTATAAATTGTCATATAAAACCTTTAATAGCTTTGTCAATTGATTTCAGTTTTTCTTTACATGTTTTTCGGTTCTGTGAATAATCCACTCGATAAATGGAAAATTCATTTACGCTAGTTAATTCAGGAATTCTTATTATGATTGCATTATCAGATTGCAGATTATTTTCGTTTTTTTTTTTAACATTCGAATATCTTTAAAATAACTCGCTGTGTTTGTATATCTAAATCTTATTTGTTACATTCATACCTGTCTTTATTCTTACTACACTGTGCAATAGCATTGTCTTTATACGCCCATGGTCTAAAAAACGCCATATTTCCATTTATTTGAAGAATTTTATGAATTAAATGAATCTCACCACGCCACGCCATTGCTTATCGCAGACTTTCTTGCAGGAATATTTCGAAGAGATTGTGTACATACGCCTTCCGACGTGGACTAACGGTTTGTTACCGATGTTTACCGAATTTTGTACGGGTGATAAACATTATTTTTCATTTCTTAATTTGGTATGAGTGTCGCGGGTATTTATGAAATATTGGTTACTCCCCATATAACTGTAATTGATGTTGGAAGAACTATAACAAATGATTGTTTTCCCAATAATTAATCAGAAACAGCACTAAAGCCTCTTTAACATGATAATTTTCTAGGCTTTTTCTGGTCTGATTTTTTGAGGTCCCGAAATTTTGTTCGGAACATTTTCTGCTTTCACGTTAGGAATTTTTGATTAAGGCCGAATTTTTAGTAAAGTTTGAGCCTCAATTGGCAGTTTAAACTACAGATACAGTTTTTTCACGTTTTACAGATGGTTTTTATTGACAAACTTTGGTGCAAACGTTATCTGGTGATAGTTTAAACTTCAGTTTAACATGAAAGAAAGGATCCGAACCTAACTTTTTCAAATTGTTTATATTCTCATGATATTATAAAGGGTTTTGGTGAAATTATTGAATATTTGCGCTTCATATTTGATAAACTCGACGATGATGATGAAGAAATTATTAACATTGTTGATGCACCGGGAAATAAAAGTGTATTCGTTGTAGAGCAAATGCTTAAATTTTCCCACTTATTTCCTACATTTGTTGTGGTGTAATGAAAAAATTACCGTTTTTTTATCTCTTCACCAGGTTAACCAAAAGCACTACTTCATAGAAATTGCACGATTTTTTTGTTCTTTGTTCATTTTTGTTTATATAACTTTCTTAAACAATTCAACAACAAACAAATGTCGAAAAAATTTTGGATATATTTTCGACTAATATATAGCAAAAAAACATCTGTTTAACTGTGACCTGTAAAATAAATCAATCTCATTTATGCTTGATTTAAACTAGAGTTCAAACCATAGTTTCAATATTAGTTTAATCTCCAGTTTTATCCTAGGCTGTAAAATTGGTACTAAGGCACGATTTTAGAACTCAGTGTAAGTCTGCAGATCAAGCTAGTTTAAAGCAAGAATAAACAAAGCTGCTCTATTTTCTAAGTCACAGTAGAACTCACCTTTTTTGGTCATTTGTCACCCTTGCGGAAATATAACTTAACTTTTACGAGAGAAAAGTCCGCTGGTATTGGTTTTATATGTTAACAAAACTGTATAAACAAAAATATACAAAAAATGATGTAGTTCCATGATAATTAGATATTGCTTTTGGTCAACCCGTTTGTGAAAGAATTAAGACAATTTTAGCTATCAAGAGCTCTATTTACTTGCTAATACTGCATATATCCTTAGCCTAAAGTTTACAGTACCCCTAGACCGCAAGATACGTTTAACCCGAGAATGTGAAAAAGTCGATATCTGTTGTTTAAATTAAATTAAATCCTATTAAATCCTCAATTTGTAAATGACAAGCATGAATTTGTGATATATCCTTTGAAAGGACAATCTCCATCAAAGTAAAATTTATTCTGAAAAATCATGGTGAATTCACCTTAAAATTATTGAATACTAAAATGTGATATTTAGTAGCTCCTCACATTCATCAAGTGAAGGCAAAAAATTAATTATAATAAAGTAGACATAAAAAAATGGTTATATTCCAAATCGATGTGGTATATTAAAAAAATCCACGGAAACAAACAGATACAGCTCTATTTTTCAAGATCAAATCAATATCTAGTTCGGTGTTGATTATTATTCATATCCAAATAAGTTAGAACATAAGAAATTAGCCGTTTTGTTACGGCTTTAGCACAAAGCAACTATCTGTTATTTCGACATGAATAAATTTCACGATTCGCCTTAAATGGTATTGCTTAGACTACACATTTCTTTCACCACGTCATAAAGTCGTGATTAAGAGATGTATGATTCCACAAAATTCTGCCTACAAGAATTTTAATTGACCTTTCACGATGAATCTAATAGAATGAACGATCATATTTTACATCCTAATCAGATAAAAACCGCGATATAGATCTGAAGACAATAGCAATGATAAAATGTACAAAAATAGAGATTGGAGCAAAAACGAATTGAAGGAATTTAATCAAAGACAGGTGTTTATCAAAGATATCTAATAAACCTCTCTCAATAGTAACCGATGGCACAATAAATAGTTGAATGAAAGCCTATTTGGTTTAAAAATCCGATAAGATCTACAATATAACCTAAAAATATCAAATCCAGAAATGTAAACAGAGAATATCGAGATAAATACAAATAAAACTGAGAGCATGTTGATAGCATCATATGATTAAGTTAATAATATTCATAAATAGGGAATACAAAGCGAACAAATGGAAATATATACCTTAATGTAAAGAGAAAGTAGGTAAATTATTTAATACAATGGAAGCATTACTCTTTCGGACAAAAAAGTACCAAGATAAAAAATTCAATACAAATTCAAAGAGAAAAGATATAATAAAAAATGGAAAATATAGAGAGAAACTAAAGATAAAGTCATGGACATCAAATATATGAAACAAAATTGAGATGTTTTAGACATATATATTAGATAGATATCTGAAAATAGAATACCAAGAAAAAAGTTTGGATAAAGAAGCGCATGAAGACCAAGAGAAATATGTATTCAGAATGTGAAAGAAGAGATAAAGGGGGAAAATATAAATGAATAGAAGATCAAACAGAAGATAGAACGGAAAAAATTAGGGAAAACGTTGAACTGAAAATCATCAGAGCATGGTGGGAAACTGAATATGGTTTCAAAGAATCAATCAAAAAATCGAGTTTGATGGATAAAAATAATGTGACGAAGGTGATACGTTTAATCATTGAATTGAGAAATCTGTTTTCTGGTCTTTTTTTCGATTTTGATTTAATTACGAAATTTCTCATTCGAATGTTATATTTATTTCTCTGTTTTTGGCTAGTACCATAGTCGGAATAATTATATTCAATCAATCTTGTTAAAAACTAAATTAGATCGATTTGGTTTTATTCACTGATTATTATTTCTATTAAACTTAATAATTGTTACATTATGAAGACTAAATCGCAGTTGCTGAAATTTATGCAATATTTTGCGCACAGAACCTTTCGCGATTTTAAATTGAATCGAGAGTGGCGAATGCATCGAACTGGAGCTAGAAATCGGAAAGAGCTCACCCCTTCCGATCCGCACCGATCCGTACTTTGGAGCAAAATCGAACTGGAGTTGGATTGGAGTCGTTTCTGACATGTGTATCCCAGCCTGTAGTCGGTTGCAGCAGTCAACCTTGCACCCAACTTTTGCGCTGGTCCGCAAGCACGGTACATTCATCTATATCCGAGGGGGCCAAGGCTGGTAGACCGCAAAGACATTTAGGTAGTCCGCTAGATAAACCCGATATTGATCTCTTGTATCAACAATTTAATTTATGACTCATGACACAAAATTAATGAATTATTTAAAATAAAAATTTTCAACTGTTTACGCTTTAAAGGCTTCAGAGAGAACAATTTCGATCGCAGACGTAAGGTGGCTAAGCCTTTGTGCTTATTAAAAAGATTTCGTATTCTGTTATCAGAAATAAAAAATTTTCAACAAATGGAAGTAAAGCATATTACTGAATTGAAAGATGAGAAATGGTTCACTGCAAAACTTAACGACCTAAACCTATATTAGAGGAAAGAATAAATGTTTAAGAGTCATGAGGAGCGAAAACTTTCAAAGAAACGATAAAGGTATGCGTCTCAATTAAGAAAACGTGAATTGGGAAACTTCAAGAACATGGCAGAAGAGTGCATCCATAATCCAAACCAAAACTTCGAAGATTTCGACTTAATTAGGTTGGAAGTTTCAATTTTATGATATTTCCATTTAATGGAAATGTCAACATGGATAGAGTATCTGAAAAAATAGGACATTCAATAGATACCACATCAATCACTGTCGAGGAAGGAATTATTTAATTAAGATACAATAGATATATTTCTTAAAACCATAGCATCTAGCGATACTGATTTTCGAGAATCAATTTCTAAGGAAGCGTTTCCAAATATTTACAAAATGATTTTGTATTTCAAATCATACTTTGAATCGACGATTCATTGCGAATCTGCTTTTTCAACCATAAACGCCATAAAAACCAAACATCGGCCAAGTTTAACAGATGAACATTTAATTTCGTATTTAAACATTGCAATAAGCTCGTACCAGCCACAATATAATAAACTTGTTCCAGATGTACAGCGCCGAATCTCAACTAAACGAAGTGAATAGGATGGTAATATATGAATACTATTATTATTTTCGTCAGCAAATTTTTATTTTGTTAATATTAATATTGATTTTTTTTTAGAAAAATTAGATAATTTACCAAATTTTCTTGTAATGAATATATAAACATGTACGCTAAGCTGCCAAAGGTATTCCACTTTCGATTATGTAAATGTGGAGAGTAGACCACGGACCCCAATAGTTTGGCTACCCCTGGTCTATATCTAACAAAACGGGGCAAAGCTTGGGACTGTCTACCGTTTTATAATTTTCACGTTCGTCAAAGTTATCATGCAATTATTTTCTATTTTCTGAAAAGCTTCGATAAATTCTAAATGCATATTTGGTTCGTTTCCAGTACAGAATTTAAAATCAGTTCCTGGATTTCCGTCACCATTTGTTAGTCTTCCTATACGTTAATTCCAGTTCGAGAATTCATTAAATTCTCTAGTTTCCAGTTAGAACATCAAATATATTCCTTCTATTTGTTACTGAAATATGCCTTTAATGCTCTTAATCCAATGATGATTTAATAAAAACATAATATTTTTTCACGGCACTAACAATCTCGGTTTTCATCTACATTTTATAACCACTTTTCAAGCTTTCGACGAGGTTTATAGAATGAGTACGTTAAAAAATTTACGGAGGCGTAAATAAGAGGAAATGTATCATAAAATATTTATATCGATTCTGAAAACAATCTACTTCAATCTGAGATCATTTTTAAATACATTGAAAAAATATATAGGTTTTTGTCGTATTTCATTCAATATCATTGAAATTAAATATTGATCTCTTAATAAAGCTATTTTGGTGTTGATGACTCTTTATTCTCTAATCCCTCCGATATCGAACAAAGGGAGCGATGCTAGTTTAAGGGAAAACCTGTCTCTCTGGCTAATATTTCGACGCCTTTCAAGTCGTGTAATTGACAATACTCAGGTTGTCTTCGAGCTCTTGACATGTTATTAGATGGTTGTGAAACACAAGCTTCGAACATCCAAATGAAACTAGTTACGTATAAGAGAATTCAACACAGAATTCTCTCACGGTTAAGGTATCTATAAAGTACATACAGGGTGAGATGTGACAACGTTATTATGGCAGTTATACAAATTTTTTTAATTCATTATCCTATTTATTTTCTCATATTTAAATAACACATCTGATTCTTCTTCCCAAATATGCTGTATACTCTATTATATAGGATCTTTAAATATCATATGATCATTTTTATATCGACATTGCTACGATATAAACGATTAACCGTTAAATGAATATATTGTTTGCGAAAGTACATTATATCTAAGCCAATGAAAAAATACGATTTTCTCAATGTTTTTAAATGCTTCCGCTCACATTTTTTAATTGTATTTGGTATTACTTTACATAAAAAAAAACGTTTTGTCACTCAGCTTTTATTAATCCTATAGATATGGGAATGTTTTTACTTACAATTTTCATCGTCACATTGAAATTATTTTTTCTTACGAATACGGCATAATGAAGCCTCTATTCAATGAGGATATTTTAGATACTAGTAAAGGGTTCTGGCATGTTTTTAGTTTTATTCTGTTTTCCTTTTGATACGTCCGCACACTAATGAATTTCCTAGATTATTAATTCTAAAACTGATAGTGAATTTTCACTGAACTCGCTCATTATAAATAATAGAGGAAAACAAAAAGACAAAACAGAACACATATAAAGAAAAGAGGAATGGAAGATATTATAATTCTTAATATACAGGATGTTCCGCGACTTGATGTAAGAAATTTAGGAATGAGTGGAAATGAGTGGAAATGAAAAAACTTTCTCATGCGACCCCTACTTTCCGAGTTACAGGCTTTTAAAGTTGCGAAATCAAAACATATATTTAAGTATTTTTTCTAAATTATATATTCGAACATTAGGAGTTTCCAATGGATGATTACGTATGTCCATTTGTTTGACGGAATAAATAATTCCACTTTACTATATCTGAAAGCCAGGGGAGGCTAATGCCCAATGGTTCACAATTCGTATATTTTACAGAGACAATCTAAATTTAGCAAAAATGAATTTTCCAATCGATTTTTCAACAAGTTACTTTGTTCAATTAGATTAAATTTATTGAAAATAATTACAGGGGTATTAAAATATAACCAAACATTTCTAATTGAACTGCATACTGTCGAACATCGTGTTACTAACATAAGAAAAAAATTGAAGTGTAAAAAAATTAGTTGCTAGGCCTTCAACCAATCAAATAAAACTATAATGAATATTCGAAGTGAGCACATTGCACTTCTACACATTTTCGGAGTCTACGGAAGATATTTCTTTGAACTTGGAAGAACATTCCCAGATTCTGCCTTATAGGGTCACAATGGAAGTTTATTTTATCGATAATTTCAGTTTTTTGAAGGTATCTTAGAAGCTTGGTATATGAAACACCGGTAAACACAAGAAAATAAATTATCGATAGAATAAACTCCCATTGTGACGTTATAAAGCAGAATCTTCCAAGTTGTAAGTTAACCAACGGAATTTTTCCACATTTCAATTTTTTTTTATATAAATACCACGATGGTCGACAGTATGGAGATTAATGTAAAAGTTACGGAATATAAATCATTGAGTATGAGCCGCCCCTGGCTTTTAGATAGTAGTGTAGAATTATTTATTTCGTCAAACGCACTACATATACATACTCAAGCATCTATTAAAAATTTATAATTTATAATTTATAAATGAGAGGTCGTATGAAAACATTTCTCCCATATCACAGCATTGTTCTGACGTCATCTACTCACTCCCGAATTTTTTACATCAAGTCCCGGAACACCCTGTATATGGAAGTAGAATGAATATTTAATTTATTTTATATTTTATAACTTCGACAGAAGGTGAAATATCTTCATGTCATAATCTTAAATTCATGTCATTAAGAGAAAATCCTACTTTTTCTTAAATACATTTTAATAATAAATTTCTCAGATGAGCTAGGGAGTGAATGTCGTGACTCGTGAATGACAATGAGTTTACAAAGCGGGCTATCTAACTAGTGACGATGCGGCTTACCTCCTCTGGTTTTAACAATAGTGAGTGTCAGTTCTGCAGGTTTAGTCGATAGACAGCCTCGCATTCGCGGAGAAAGTACTCGAATGTTTCGTTAATTTCTTTGTAGAAACGATAAGAGCTGTCGGAAGTTTCGTTGATGTTATTCAGGATAGTATTCAGTAAACATCCTAATAACTTTTCCTAGCTTGCTCGGGTCCAGTTACTAGAATAAGAAAGAAATTTCTTCCATTGTTACACACCTACGTTGTTCTTGTTGTTTTCCCACTCTTTCATTATCATGGCTTGATGACTTCTTAGGAAACCTCCATCCTTATTCACCAGGTTATCAGTTGATTCATTGCCTCCTCGTATTGGGTACCCAAATCAGAGTAAACTAGCTTCTACTAAATTTTATCAGAGTTAAGTGCTTTGAGTGATGTTCTGCTGTCTGAGAATAAATACCTTTGGATTGCCTTTACTGCTTTATGCGCAATGGAACGTCCATGGACGAAAAGCGACTATTTTCATAAAATCTTCAGAAAAGCTTGTGGTTACGCAGTTTCGTATAAAATTGTACATGGATAATATTTTTAGATAATAAAAAACACACAATCGATAGTGTTATATCCCTTGATACGGATATCTTTGATAAAGTTTTATAGAAAGAATCAACCGCCTCAAAATTAACACAGACAGACTAATTTCCTCATTATTGGGAGGTTTAAGCAACTTCAATTTCAATTAATTATATCAGAAGTTCTTTTTCTCGAAAATTATCAATTACATATGTTTCGTTCTCATTAATGAGTTTTTGCTACTTTTCTGGTAAAACTTTGAAGCTTTTGAACGGAAAACTTTTTACAGAGACCGGAACAATGAGATGGTCCGATGGATATACTTCTCAACTACAATATCTTAATTTTTGACAAGTCACTAAATGTATGTGAGGTCTAGCGTTGTTTTGATCCTTTTCCTAATAATCATTACTGCCTTATTTTACTATTACTTACTTCAATCGCATCAAATCAAATCGAAAGTGGACAGTCGAGTTAATAGTATTATCAGATTGGAGTAGCTCATGATAAACAATAACCTTTCAATCTCATTTAACACAAAGCATTACCTTACATCGCGGCAATACGAGCTTCGTAGCTGATTCTGAAGCTTCACCGGGCTCTAGCTACGATGTATTTCGCATATTATTGTTTATAGGTGATCCATTTCTAAGCCCGTAATTATTTGTTTGAAAAGCGGCTCAAGTTTTTTGTGAGACATTTATGAATACAGTCAATATGAAACCTGGAAGTATCAAGCTTCTTTTGGTACACAGTCTTACATAAATAATTATTTTATGGACGAGGTTTTGTTTGGTAGCGATATCACGAGATTTAATACGGTCTACCTTGATTTGGATAGTTTTTGGAACCAAATCTGGTACTGATGTTTACTTCAGCACTTATTACTATAAATTCTGCACGATTTTCATTGAGCCTTCTGCGCCATTTTTTCACACAGGAAGTGTTTCGCCCACTATTAAGAAAAGTTAACATTCTTTATTTGTATCGATAATTAGAAAGACTTAATTAGCCTAAAATTCAAGATACATAATTGAGGAATGATGCTTTCCTAGAATCGGATCTCAGTATTCCATGATAGACTTTATTGATAGTACTATAAGTGTCCTTTATGATTTTGGCAATGAAGTATGGAGTAAATCTAACATTGGTTATTTAATCGACTATTGTTTCGTACAAGGTAACTGACAAGTCAAGAAACACCCAACTAATTCAAATATTAATCATGCAGTATCGATAAACGAAGGTAGACTAATAACCTAGATAGAAAGATTCGACAGAGTGTTAAAATGGTCGAAATGGTCTGTCTAACGCAATCTTTATCTGTTAATTAATATATAACTAATGATTCATAAACGATTAATCAAACTATCGAGGCGGTTACTATAATATTCAACAGCTAGTAGGCAGCAGCAAGCCAAAAATTACCGTTTTTTTTTTTAATATAAAGGAATGTGTATACTGTAGGCGAAGGAATTATTAATTTTCTATAAGTTTTCATGTTTTTCTTTCAACTTTATAGACAAACAAGTGATAGCTAAATTTCAATTGATGCAATGATAAACTGTCCTTTACTGGTGAAAAATAAAATAAATATAAAAAATAAAAGACTAGAAATAATTATTATATCTTCTAAGGTATGTAGATTTTCTCAACACATCTCCATAATGAGCTGAGCATCATCATCATTATACCGTTCAGTATCTTGGATTATGACAAGCATTTTGTGCTTCTACAAATCCCTTAATTGAGGTAGATCACTCCCCTTGTTCTTTTTATTATAGATTTTTGTTGGACTTGGCTGCGTTAGCTTTCTCCATTCTTTGCTGTTTTTGCATTTTGCTTTTTAATTTACTATTTCCAAGATTCTGGTATCTTCTTCAATTTGGTTCAATTAGGTCTTTCTCTCTACGTAATAGATATATCCATTGTGTTATCCCTCTCACCATTTATATAGGTTTCCTTCTAATGATGTGGCCTTACCAATTCAGACTTTGTTCTTTTATATACTTTATTACATGTTCACCTCCCAGTTCTTCTTCTTTTTCTATATTTCTTTTCAATCTTTTTTCCTTATCTCTTGTAATATTTGTTTCGAGTATAGTTCTCAGTATTTTTATCTCAATTATCTTCAGATCTTATTCCTTTTTATTTGTGACTGTTGTTTCCATGACGTACGCAATCACTGATCTTATTAATGTTTCATATTTTTTATATTGTTATCTTTACTAATAATCTTTCTTTAGACGTATGTCCTAGATAATTGATCGAGGATAAAGTTTCAAATGAGTGTTTCTGTCTTGTCTTGCCATCTTCATGTATTTGGTTGTTTCTTGGTTCTCTAGATTGACTCTTTCTGCTTCTGTTTCCAGTTTGTTGATTGTCTTTATTAGTATTGTATTAGCCAATATTGTTACATCCCGAACTACCCAAATAAAAATTACGATTCTTCTATACTATACTGTATTCGTAACCTCCATGTATAATCATCAATCCATATCCATAAACTTTCTGTACGTTCATTATTTAGTATTTTTTTCTCTTTCACGTTTCAAATGTATTCTCAGTTTTTTATGTGAATGCTGACGATTTCAATAAATTATTGAGAATTTCTACTGTTCCTTTTTCTTTGAAATGCCTTTCATCCATTTCATCTGTTTCATCATTCCTATTTTTAATAATAACTTCTCGGTAATTAGAACTTTCCCGAATCTATTTTCGTTGAAGGAATAACATTTATGAAGGTTTGGTTTAGTTGACTTGTTGATTTTGTGGAGTAAAAATCAGAATCTGCTAAAATCATAATAATCAAAATGACCTTCTTCGACCATTATTTCGAACTAGATCATTTCAGATATCTTTGAGAATAGGCGTTCAAAATGTTAGCCTAAGACAGTTGCAAAAAAATATTCATTCATACCACAACAAACACAATAGATTTAAAATGTTGTTGTTAATATGAAATTAGATTAAGACAAAAAGGATATAATAAAACGTTTTAATAGTCTCAAATATACTTAGAATGAAGATATCATTGATTTCTTTTGTCTGAAACGATTTATTCTATTTATTTATCATATTATTTATCTAAATAAACATTTTCTCACCAAAGAACCGTCACAATTAAAATAAATACAATGTTGTCAGACATTGTGAGTAAATAGAATACACGGAAGTTGTAAAAAAGTTTTGATAGTATTATTAACTGTTTCCACCGTGTATACAGTTACATTGGGCGTACGGTATTGCAAGTTCGAAGGCTTTCGAATAAACATGAAGCTGTTCCGAGAATTGTTTCCTTTTAAATAATTAATTACACCTATGGAGGCAACAGTAAAAATGCATAAATTAACGCCAAACAATAAAATGTAGAAATTAACCTTGACTGGGTAGTATTTTAGCCTAGATTTCAAATTAGTAGTTTTGCGAGTAGGTGTCATTACTTACTTTATATACTGCCTAATCATAACAATAAAAAGAAAATTATGTGTTTGAATCATTGAAGGAGAATATTGCAATCGGCATCAATGTCATTTGTAAGAGACACATACGTAGGATGATGCTATTCATATTTATGTGTTTAATTACAAAGTTAAAGATTATAAGCTATTTATAAGGTGAGGAATAAATATAATTTTCATACAGATGCTATAAAATATTTCACTTCACTCTTGCATACGTTGAAAACGGAAAATTTCTCACGCGCCATTAAAGTGAGAAATGATTTCTCACTATTAATATGATAACCCAAGTGCATCATGAACTGTTACATGTCAAATTGATTCGGCACTTTTTGATATTAATGACACATTGCTTGAAGAAATTCAACAAGTCCTTTTATATGCACCTGATAAAAGTGCATATAGACTTGGTAACAAGTATTTGAAATTATTATATTATATATTCAAAATATATATGTAGAAACTATAAATCTTTTTTATCTTTTTTTAAAGTTTTTTATTTGAATTAAAATCTCTTAAAAACCGAGATCATTGACACATTGTAAAGTTATGATATAGAATTTAACTACAACAATTTAATTAGAAAACTGTGAGCAGAAATCAATAATTAAATAATTAATTACTGTGGTGCAGAATTTCAAATACCGATTAATATACTTTGAATAAGTTATAAAAACAATATGAATATAAAAACATAATAAAAATGGTCCTTACGGGAATTTTACCAGCCGCATCCGCCAAACTATTCTATTGACATAACGGAACATAACCGGCTTTACGGTCTACGTGAGTGGTCGAGTTCGTATCACTATGCTTCACACACCATGTTATCCACTCAAAAATGAGAAAAATCACGTTATTAATCAACAGAAAGGTTCTACAATTACACATAAATATAATAATGAATAAGACATTATAACTCAAAATTTAAACATCAATAAAGAATATCTTAAAACAGATTGAGAGCATCTGGACCGGGTGAAAACATAACAACATAAACGTAACAATCTCCTTACAAGTTTATAACTTTAATTTCTGGGCTAACAAAGAATATAGTCTCCATCAGACGTCCTAGTCTGATGAAAATCTCTCGTGCGAATGAAACTTTGAGGTTAGGAAACAGTAAGAAGTACCTGGTGTCTGAGATGAGTTTTATTCAGATAGCTTATCAATCAATGATACTTTATTCTCTCCGGTCATCGTTTTACAATTTTTAAAGATAATTACATTCCCATGACTACCCCAAATAACGGTCAACATCACTTTAACGGCCGATGAAATCGTATTTCTTAAAACAGGTTCGCCTCATGTTTTCTTAAGCCGCAACAATAAGGTCTGGGAAACGTTCATTACAATGCACTTTTAAGCCAAAGTGAACAAAACTGGCGCTTAGAGCATGTACAATCCTTTTATCAGAATATCGCAAATGCATTCTTCTGATATGTCGATAGTTGACGTAATTTTTGGCCGTTTCGAATGCTCTTCGTCAGTTAATCTAAGACAGTAACATTTCAATTCAGCTTCCCACAATTGTACCGTCGTAAATGATAGTACAGACTACATACACAGCGTATGACTCAACGCATACCCAAATATATTTACCAGCATATATCAATAAGTCCTGACATCTTTAAGCTGAGGTTGGGAACTTTTCAAACAAAATCCTCTTATGTATTTCGAAATACACATTGCATAAATTGTTCATCGACTATTTGGTGGAGGACAAATCGACTAATTTTGACCATCAGGGGCGGCTGAATCAGTGTGTCCCAGGGTAAGTTAGTGGAAGTGTTAAAGATACTCAAGTTATTCAGGGACATATTTTCAAGTTATACATTACGAATTTTCTTCAAAGACAATTAAAGTAAAGAATAGTAGGGTCTTTGCAGAGCACCCAAAATTTTTGGACTACTAGAAAAGCATTATAGCATTACTCTCGAAAGAACGAACTAACCAACCAGGGACTTTGAAATTGTGTAGCTGTTCTCATTTCGTTAATATATTATTTACTGTAATAGTAGGTCTTTAAAATATTTATTATCTCTATTTACAAAAGCATCTGTTTCTATTTTAATAACTATTTTATCTTGGAGTTAGCATTGACGAGTTTGCAGCATCTGGAACAGTGTTGTCCCACTTTTCGTATGCTGGTGTTCAACTCAATCAGTATCATTGAATTACCACCACTGTTCTCTGACTTGTCGTCACTAAACTAAAGTAAACGACGTATTTAAAACTTTTAAGTTTGACATACAAAGAACTAATAACAAATTTTATTATAAAAATTTTATTTTAATGCATTAAGAACAATTAAGGACCAAATTATCTTGGACCTAAGCGAACTTCTTCGACGCACAAACATTGAAGTAAAATTCTGTTTGTTATATATTTTTCTAATTAGCACAGCGTATAATTTATACTTAATACTTCATCTGAGAGTAAACTATGATGGTATAATTTTAATAATTGACGTCGAGTGAAGAGAATACATCATTAGAGCACCAATTAATTTTTCATAGTAAAAAATGTATAAATAAGTAATGAGAACTCGATTAACGTTCACAGAATAATAATCGTCTATAAGTGTAGTGTCCAGTTATTATTGGGTGTATAACTTTAATTATTTCAACATTACAAAAATCTAATAATGCCAATTGAAAATAATCATCCTTTTAATAAATATAACTACAGAACGTAATGACACATAGTCCATCTAACCGGAGGATACGAAAGACATATTGAACAAGGTCGTAGAACGATTGCTCTACAGATTTTCAGTCTTTTGCGTGTTTGCCAAAGATCTTAATTGGACATTTATGTTGATACGTCCGATTAAACAGATGACTAGGAAAAACTAACCTCTTAACATAAAGATCCGTACTAAAGCATATTTCAACTCACGATCAAATTTGTAATTGTGTTTGTGAATATTTCTTGGTAACCGAAGCGTTTATGAACATTATTCTGCAAGAAATTGTGAAATTTGGTGATGGTTTGAGATGGAGAAAGGGCAAAGACGATTTTATTGGCCAGAAAAGTGATGGTTACTGTTTTTTTGGGATATTCATGGTATCATGTTCACCGACTATCTTCGAAAAGGTAAAAAAAAAATACCAAAAAAGTATCACGCATAATTCCTTATTCAGGTGAAAGGAGAAATTGCAAAGAAGCAAACGCATTTGAAGAAGAAGAAAATGCTCAAGACAACGCACCTTTCCAACTTCAGCGATGGTCATGACTAAAATTAACGATTTTTGCTTCGAATTGGTTGACCAGCCACCATATTCACTGGATAATGGACTCATAATCTAGAAGTTTCACTTACAGGAGAGAGATTTTTATCAGACGTAAACGCCTATCACGAGAAGAAAGACGACATATGTTATTTGGAATAGTTATGGACAAAATCTTGTTCCTTTAGAAATTTTTGAGACTAGCCTCGTATGTATAAAAACTCAGTACTCGAAATCGATTACATGAATTGAATTTAGCGTATTTCTACCAAAACAGATTTTTTCAGTACTTTTTTCATTACTTTGATTTATATAAAACAAGTTTTCTGTTTATTAAAAGAGAAAAAAATATGTTTTTATTATTTTCTCTCAAATAAATATATTTTCATTGCCATGGGATGATTACGAACCACTTTTGATGCCAGAGAGATTTCCAATGCGATCTAATTAGCTACATGTCCAATTTCTTCTTGTGATCCTAATATTTCGAGAACGTATTAAATTATGGATTTTTCAATACCAATTTTTCTATATCTACATCCTATATCCTTTACTTAAAATTTAAATTAGTCTATGTATTTAATAATATTGTAGTCTTGTAATAATAATACCAGGACATCCTGGTATTATTCCACATGAGCAGAACAGTATATTTTTTATTACACCCAATTAAGAAAAAATCTAGTAAATAAACATTTTATTAACCCCTTCCACTCCAGAATATTCACGTATGGAAATTTCGACTAAGTAGTCTGGGTACCAGAATATCCACTTGTGGATATTACGATTATCGGAATTTCATAGCTGCATAAAATAATGGTGTCGCATGCTTTTTCCATGTTACATTCTGGTAAGGCATACACGCATTACCCCACTTAGAATTGTGGTGTGGTGAGACAGCCAATAAATTTTATATAGATAGATTTTCATCATTCGCACTGGTACGGGGTAGGGTGTACCTTTTTATTCTTGTTAGTATGCTATACGTTACAAGTGGTATCTGTTGTGGTGAAGGCACATATTTTGCCCTCACGTGTTTTGATATATTTGTATATTACTAAAAATAACTACCTAATTTTGGATTGGTCTGATAACGGTAACGATAGTGAGGACACAGAGTACCAGCCTAGTGATAATTTAAGTATATATGATACGGATGATAGCTATTCTGCATCAGATGACGATGAGGATATAGAAAACATTTGCATGACCGACTGGAACGTTATAAGTGATCCTTTATCCGATCAACTTCCAAGACCACCAAAGAATTTTTCATCAGAATATGACTTTCATTTTGCGATAGATTTTGAAGTACTCAAGGACCCGATTACTTGTTTTGAAAGTTTTATAAGTCCACAGATTGTTCAAAAATTATGCGATTGGACAAACAAAAGAGCAGAACTGTTCTTCCAGCAAAATAATACTGTTTGGTCTACATTGGACATTGATTGAAAATGATGAGATGTATGTGTTCATAGCTCTCCATTTTCTCACAGAATTGGTAAAATATCCAATGAATTACGGATTATTGGAGTAGCAGTATACTTGTGCTGGGCCAAAATTTATTCGCTTTTTACCACCAGAACATGTTAGACCTCAAGCTCCATTGTCGAGACTAGGAGTTTTCAAGGCGATGGTAAGTGAAGTGGAAATGTTATGCATGTTATGGTTGATCCAGGATTTTTGCCATTGACGAACGGTTGATATTATATAAAGGGAAGCTACATTTCCGGCAATACATCAAATCAAAAAGGAGCAGATTTGGCATAAAGATAATTTCGCAGTGTCCAAGCGCGCCTCATTTGAGGGGATATACTTTTGTTTGTATATCGGCAAAGATATCTATGATGTCTCACATATACCTGGTACTGAAAATCTTTCTATTTCGGAACGCATTGTGGTTCGCCTGGCCGCACTCCTACTGAACACCGGACGAGAAATTATTTTGGATAATTGGTACACTTCGGTGCGACGTTGGGAATTTCTACTTACCCAGGACACTTATATGACAGGAAAAATCCGAACTAATCGAGGGGTTCCCAGTGAGTTAACTGAAATTGCACTGGAACCATATCAATCATGTTTTGTACGGAAAGATATGCTGCTGCTTGTGAGATTCAAAGACAAAAAAGATGTATATTTACTGACAAGTAAACGTACTACGGGTTTTTATGAAAAAAGTGTTCACTTATCACGTGGAAAAATAGCAACATTAAAAAAACCCGCACATATTGATTTTTATAATAAAAATATGGGTTCAGTTGATGCAGTTGATCAAGACATAGAATATTATAATTGCTTGCAAAAAAACTACACATGATTTACTAAAGTAGGTCAGCACTTAAGGTCTGCACTTAATACACCAGATGCTGTTAAACTCCAGAGTTCTATATAATAACGCAAATGTAGGATCCCAAGTTACCATGTATGATTATACAAAAATGTGTTGTGATGGGATTTTGAAAAAATATAGTGAAGGATATCGTAAAGTGATACAAATAAACCGTCCACGACTGCTTCTAACATATTACACGTTATGGTAGACTTACCAAAAGAAAAAGGTAAACAGCGTGCACTTCGAAAAGTTTGTGTTATTTGTCGAAATAATGGAACAAGAAAACTCACAAGGAAATGTTGCCTTGAGTGTCCAGATAAGCCAGGATTATGCTGTACCGAACATTTCCTTACCACAAATAAAAGCGTTTTTCAAATTTCAGTTTTGTACTAAAATAAAATTATAAAAAAATATGTTGGAATATTTTTTTGTGGATACTCTATAGCATAATTATGTATCCATATGTGGATATTATGGTATATCCGAATATCCAGATGTGGATATCCTGGTATAGTCATAAATTAGCCGCCATTTTATTTTTGGGTTATATATGAAAAATTGGTATGGTACATATTGACGGTAAGTATCTAAATTCATCCATTATCAATTTTACAAATTACATATTTGGTGTGACGAAGAAGCTTTGCAAACTATAACTAGAGTGGAAGGGGTTAAACTATAACATCAAACTGAAAATTTTTAATAATTTTATTCATAATTTCACCAATTCTGTTTTATATTTTCACTGATTTTTGTGATAAACGTACAATTTTCAAATGTACAATTTGTTATATTACACTTTTCCTTTTTAAATATGCGTAATCATTTTCTTCCATACTATTATAAGTAGGTGTTGGTTCTATTAAGTTTCGGTGATTATTTTTCATCGATGTTGATGGCATAGCTTATACTTAAGGAATGTTCTATATAAGTTTCCATTGTCGCGCTTGATTTCCAACCACCGAAAATTATCACTGTTAATGCATGACCTACTGCATCTGCTAGCCCCTGAACGGTGGAAAGAATGTCCCGTGTATATATTCGCATTTATTAATTTTAAAAATTCAGCAATTATTTTTGGCTGATCACCAATTTCTTTAATTCCAATTACTAGTTGGGTACAATTTTCTTTTTTGTGCACTTAATAGAAAATTGTTCTATATCTGGTAGTCTAACCAGAATATAATTTTTGAAGATCTAGTAAAACATACTACGAATTATAAAGGATTTGTTGTTGTATCAAATAATTCAACTTGAAATTCAAATTCAATTTGAATTGAAATCAACAAAAAAACCGCCAACAGCGAGATTGACCTAATAATATTACCCCCGTATATACGTACCTTTAAAAACTGATCTCCCGCGAATCAATTTAAACATTAATAAGATAATATACAGCATTATAGACAAATACCACTTTTAAATGATTAAGGATATTTTTTTTAATTTTCATGGATTATTTTATTCAAACTTACTTTTGTAAATAAACATTCTTGGTTCGGTGCTTCTAAAAAAAACTTTTTTATTTGCTCCGGAGTTAGAATTTTTGATTTTTCAGTTTTATATACGGTATATTGTATCTAATTTAAAATAGCAACGCAATTTAGGGTAGCTTGGAATCTCAATGTTACTTTTCATCCGTAAATTGTTCTTAACATGTTGTCTTTGGACGAGGGCTTATTTTTATTCGATATTTCTATAAATATTTCTTTCATATAAGCAGGGATTAAACTTTCTGATACATTTTTAATTCAGTTTACCATAGTCCAATCCAAGAACTTTTTATAACAAAATTCATATTCACTTTTTGATATTTGAGTTAATAATGTGTTATACGTCTCCTTTGCGGCTATGCCAATATCTGGTGGAGTATTATTTATTGAATTATCAATGGAATCCCTAATTTTTTTACTAATATTTTTCTTGGAAATATTTTGACAATTTATTTTGACGTTATTTTGAAAGTGAAAAAAGAAGAGTTGACAGTATTAAACACAAATGCTGATTGGTGGAAATCATATACATTCTAGGATTTATATGAAATTATATTCGTTTAGTTAACCGAAATGGCCTACATTACCATTCGGTAAATTGTGCAGAAAATGGATAATATATAAGAAAAAAATATCAATTCATCTGTTTGTTCTACACAAACTTTATTTTAGCAGCAATCTTTATTTTCTATTCATCTTCGCGTATGAAATTCAGTTACTTCCCGTTTCTCAATTGTCTGGTTGATCTCGTAAGACCTGATTTTAACAGATTTCCTTTGAGGATAAAATAACTTCAGAGTTAGACTTGAACTACAAAGAAAAAATATATATATATATATTTTGTATATAACATCAAGTAACTAAAATAAGCCACAGATCAAGCTTTTCACAAAAATAATTTTCTTTGACAAGTAAAAAAAAAGGTTTAGATTGTGCGAAAGATTTTAGGCAGATTATTTTGAAAAATTATATTAAGTTCATTCAATACATAAATATTCCATAATTCCATAAAACCATTTATCGAGAACTTTTTTAAATTACTAAACTTCCTCAGCTTGGGCCGTAAATGTTTTTGAAAAAGCAAATTATCTTCATGTTCTGCGAAAAAAATGTGAAGCATTAGGTACAAGCTTTTTTATGGGAATTCCCGTTACAAATTTTATGAAATACCACTCAAAAGTCACCGCTCCTTTACGAGGATTGTCTCAGAAGTACCTGGCAGCTGCTAATATCACTGTATTAGAAAGTACACAATCTATGTTTCAAGTTTGAAGACGCCACGTTGTTTGGTATTTGTTTGACAGTGAACGTTTTCATTGAATTTATAAACATGGAAAAGATTGGTTATTGATATAATACATTTCTTTAAAAGGCATCAGCCCAACCAATAAAAAAGCTGGACTAGATTCTACTTTGGGTGAGACTACTTCTTCGCTATCAACACTAAAATATTGGGGAGAAGAGTTAAACGAGGCCGTATAACCTGCGAAGACCAGCATCGCAGTGGTTGACCAGAAATGTTGAAGAAACTCTGGAAGATCGTCAACTTAAAGTGCGCGATTTAGCAGACATAGTAGCAAAAAGTGCGGTACATTGCATATTAACTGACATTAGAGAGCTGTCCGCCAGGTGAAATTGAATGGAACAAAAACAGCGTCGTGAAGATGTGTCCATCGAGTGTTTGGAGAACGGAGAACCGGCTCCAAAGAAGGCGAATACTATCAACAGCGAGGATTATGCAAACTTATTGCAACATTTGAGCGAAGACATCAAGCAGAAACGGTCGCATTTTGCTAAAAAGAAAGTGTTGTTTTATCAAGACAATACACCAGCTTACACATCCGCTATTGCAATGGCCAAAATTAATGAATTAAAGTTTTACTCCTTCATGCCAGATTTAGTCTCTTTAGATTATTTCCTGTATTCCCATATTTTAAAAAATGGCTCAGATTTTCCAACAATAAAGGGGAGATGTTAATAGTTATTTCGAGGAACTTGATTCTTATTATAAAAAGTGTATCGATCTTAGTGAATATCACAATGTATATAATTATATGCATATAGAAAAATGTCGTAAATAACAAATAATCTTACTAGATTTAATAGTTCCATTTCGTGACAAAATGTTACTTATATAACAACATTCAAAAACCCTTCAAATTACTATAATTAATCTCAGAATACCTTTTATATTTCCGACATTTACAATCATTAAAACGAAAGGATCTCACAATTTGCTACTGCAAGTTATCATTTATCATTCCTAATGAAGTGATTTCACTGTTGGTTCTTATTTTGTAACATAAATTTAGACACGAATCTATCGCCATAAGTATACAATTTAGATTTTTGGAATGATAAATGATACCTTATTCATAAATATATAAAAAATATGTGTTTTATGGAAAGTGATTAATTGAGAAGTAACAATTTCTGAACTATTAATTCAAGATGACAATTTAAGTTTAGTATGAATCATACAGTCCCACAACTGGCTACATAAAACAGCATCGATAAGGTACACGACTTTTGAGCTTGGAAACGGGACTGAAAATCATCCCAAAAACCTCACGTGGTACACGCGTTAAACTTTTTCACTTGACTTTTGGGTCTTAACTAAGAGTGGTGTAATAATGCCAAAAGTTTTACAGGTGGGAAAACCTCCGAAAAAATAAGGAAAATCGACGTAGCTGCGAAAACTTTTTGCTTTCGGCTCCGATGAAAATTATTTTCGTTGGCTTCAATGAAACTATCGGCTATTGAAATTGGAATGAAAAACTATTGAAATATTTTCGGCTGTTTCGCACCGCCACCGCCAACTTCACGGCCGCGAAAATGGGCTTCTAACTTTTTTTTACATATTCATTTACAGCGATAATTATTAACCGATTTTCATGAACTTTTTTTAAAATGTCTGTGAACAGTTGTATCTTACGAAAAATCCTTCAGTAATGTTTATCGGCTCATGGTGCCCCAAGGAACTTTGAAGAACGTCGGGGTAAGATAATTACGCGCCCATTCCATTTTCAATTCATTACGACATTTTTTACACGCAGCATAAAAGGATTCGATTTGATCTGTATAAATAACATGTGAAAGTGAAGAAGATTTATTAACATAGAAAACGTGAATAATGTAGATTTAACACTCATAATAGGATATAATTTTCCCTTCAATCATCGCAATCATCCCACATCTCTTCCAGATCATCTTCGCTTTCGTTAGTGTCGCTCTCTACAGTTGAGAGTCCGGTCTCACGTTCCACAAAATTTCACTAAAGTACTATATAGGGTTTTTTGGAAGAATTTTCCGTCACTTTCGGCGAGGCTTTTCCGACCCCCAAAACTTCTGGCGTTATTACAGCGTTATTATTTGAGGTTCGGACCCCACGAATCAAGAGTTTTCACTCGTGTACCATATGAGGTTTTCCAGCCCATTTTTTCGACCGGGAAAACCGATGTGGACAGAGTGCCAGAAATGCCGTTTGGTGATGTACTAATTATGGGCTCCCCGTTTAAAGCACAAACGTCGTGCACCGAGGATATTTAAAGTTGATATTCAATTTTTCGGATTCCAATAATATATCATTCAAGATTATTATTATACTTTATCCTCGACTACTTATTAGTTTTGTTAATTTTTTTTTGTAGGAAAATTTTGTTACATCATTAGAAATACTATTATTGTATTCTAGCAAATATTTTATACAATATATCATAATAATTAACACAAAAACCTCTATATTCAGGTTAAAAATATTACGTATATAATCTTATGGATGGTGGTATTCATTTATAGTTGTTAATTGTATTATTTGACCAATTGGTCAAGTTAATCGCAAAGATAGAATTAACATCAAAACTAATGTTATGGTCGAAACGTTTGATTTATACATTAATTCGTTTGGTTTACTTCTGGTTGAAGATGATATTTTGTTAGCCGTATTGGTTTTATTTTTGACAGATTCGTCTGTGTACTCTGCAACGGTAGTAGACTGCCATTCATCGTGTCTTTTGAGTAGTGATATATTTTACTATTTTGAAAATTTGTTTATTCCAGATCCTTTGAGTTGTACAATCACCATTTTGGTAATTTGAAAATAATGTGTTACTGGCTACTTGGTCGAAGATTTATGCATTTTTTGTAAAATTTATTCGTAATGGTGAATTTTCGGCAAATTTTTTCTTGGTATTTGGCACATTAACCAAAAAAGCTGATCCAAGATCTTATAAATGAGTTTTTAGGTCCCTAGCGTTAAAGATTGGTATTTTGCCGATAATACAGTAACGTATACTTACAAAGTCGATGTGGCTTTCTTTCCCTTTTATCAGTTCAAAAAGATTCAAAGGCCATATTATAAAATATTCCTGACTTTTCCGGCAAGCTCAGCAGCCTCTTTGATAATGTTGAAGGTTAAAAGTCAAAATTATTTTGTTTATTTAGATTTCTAAACTGTTGCGAAAAACATGATATGCTAAAAAACATATATAGTGCAACCTTAATATAACGTTCCTCAATATAACGACTTCCTCGATTTAACAAATTCTTCGTAATCCCCTTGAATTGTCCATAAGAGTCAATGTAAAATACCTTTACATTATGAACATTTTTAGCGAACAGCCTCTTTATAACGAATTTTAAACTATCAAGGAAAAAGTATAAATACCTCTAATTAACGAATTTTGTCAACCCAAAACCTTTATATAAAGTTACTTACCTAATTGTTTTTAAATAGAAAATACATACAGTAATTTGATAAAAATGTGTTATCATTTATTAGTAGTTGGTTTTTATAACAAAATAAGTACGTAATGTTGAGGTGAATAAAACTATTTTTACCTCTTTTTAACGAATTTTAAACCAACCTAACCTCAACATAACAAGCCTCAGTTCAACGAATTACTTGATATAACGAATTCGATTTGTTATATCGAGGTTGCACTGTACATGACATGTATTTTCGGAGTTGCTGATGGCTCAGTGAATATGCAACGGGTCTTCCAACTCCAATGTCCTGGGTCAAAAAGGTATTATTCAGAAGTATAATGGGTACATTATAGTTATGGATAAATATCTTCTGTTATAATATTCACTGTATTGTCTTAAGTTTCAGATTTGA
Organism: Diorhabda sublineata; assembly: GCF_026230105.1. NCBI lineage: Eukaryota > Metazoa > Arthropoda > Insecta > Coleoptera > Chrysomelidae > Diorhabda > Diorhabda sublineata. Next base: position 7,664,948 of record NC_079482.1, read on the forward strand.
AACAATCTTGTTTGATTCGTATAGTAGTTTTTTATAAATGAATTATAATAACAATTCGATAAACGGAAACAAATAAGAACTTTATTTGATGGATAGAGGTCACCACAAATTTCCTTATTTATCTTTTGTAGAATCATTTTATAAACGAGAACTGTCAAATTTTGAGATTATTCTCTCCAAAACTAGGAAATTTAATACCAGTATACCGAAAACCGGGATACCGTTCAAATTTTCGCCGGTAGTAATAGCGTTCGTTATTCACCTTAAAAATACCGGTATTTTCGGTGTTGGAACATTAGCGCTAGTTGATACAAGTTACGCAGAAGCTTGATCTGGGGAATCTCCCATTTACTTAGAATCAAATGAGATCCCGTTCACTGTAGCTAAAGGTTGTTAGATCAGTGCGGAGTGTTTTTTCAGTACGTACAAATTGAGAGTAGAAGTAGTTGTTAGTTTTGTGCTTTTGCAATAATTAATATATGTAAGTGAATTTTATAGTCCTAGAGTTTAAGATCCACGAAATATGTGTATCCTAGATAAGATTAAATAAATATTTGTTTTGTAAATTGAGCTACATACACTGGTGAACGATATTAGTGTTAACTTTGATTGTAAATTTATTTACCATAGCCAGTAAATATTATATACACAAACGTCAGTACTATTAAATATGCCGCAGATAAATAAATTTCCTATTAATAAAACTTATTTTTCGTGCAATTGCATGTGAAGTCAGTATTTCGCTTTCTTAGCCATTGTAAGGGCCGCGAAACCAAGCGTCACTTCCAAATTTGACATTTCCAAAATACTATAAAGAAAAGAATTTTTATTGAATACCAAAAAATACATAATACTTACATTATTTAGGATGAATATTAACAATAATTGTACAGTTTTTATTATTACTTATATTTACCCCAGAAGTTGAAGCAACTACATCTAGTGTTTCTGAATAATAGTTATTGCCTACATTCGAACCAGATACTATATCGCCAGAAATTGAGTCGGAAATTTGCTTCTTATTTTCGTTAGAGTCTTTTAAATATCCTTTCTCTACTGTCGTGGACTGTCATCCACCGTGAAGTTTAAGAATTGACATATCAGCCCCAGTATTGGCAAGCAGCGTGCCAGAACTTCTCAGAAAACAGTGACCCGTGTATGTTTCAGGATTTGGTAATCTGAGATACTCTTTATATGGGGTGTGGATCCTAGGAAAAACTCAGTAAAAATTCATTTGAAATAAACAGTGCGAAAAAATATTTTTTGTGTGCGGTCCGTGCGCCCATTCTAGGCCCGAGGAAAAAATGACTACTAAAACTTTCCCCCTCACACAAAAAACATCATTTTTTGTACTTCTTATTCGAAATAAATCTTGCCTTTATATTTCTTTGAGGTTACACCTACTTGCAGTATGGAAAAAACAAAATTTTGTTCACTTCTTTATCCTTTGAATTTATGCTTTTATGTAGACTGTATAAAAATGGACAAAGAGTTTTTAAGGATTCTATATGAGATCAAAAATAATGCTTTTGGGTGAGATCATATTTACTTATCTGCTATGTTGATTTTGTGTTGAAATATTTAGAATCATGTGTAATTCATTTATACCTGAGCTCTTTCTCAAGGGTTGGTAAGACTAGTTTGATTTATGACCGATCCAAATTTTGGATAATCCTCACAACAGCATATTTTTCCCTTGGGCCCTGAAAAAGATTTCATTATAATACGCCGAGTGATCAATAGGACCGCTCTGGGCTATGCGGAAAATTCAATAGCGGGCCTACGGATCGCACTGGGGCTTAACGTGTTTAAAACAAATTAGAGAATCTGATTATCAAAGACATGACGAATGTTCCAAACACAAAGAAGCAAAACAAAGATTAGAAATAGAAAAAAAACTTTAAAAAGAATTATAATTTATTGAGGAGCGTGGTATTAGGGGTGCATCTAAAGCTTGCTTATGAATACTTGTTAACAATACCACCAACAAGTGTGGAGGCTGCTCAACACATAACCACAAAAATAAGATCGAGGTTAGACGGCTATACGTTGTTTGGAATCATATTTCAATTTGCATGAAAAATAATAATCACTTGTACTAATTATTTGTGATATATATTGAAAAAGTTGGATTCAATTTTGTAAAATTATTCTTAAAAATAAAAGTTTTGTTGTTTAGTTGTGTTTAACATATATTTGTACTACCCCTAAATAATAACATAGTAAGTAAGTTTCAATTTTGCCAACATTTTTCAAAAAAATAATACCAGTATTTTACCGGTATTACCGGTTCTAAAAGCGAAAATACCGAAATATGGTTATCGAAAATTATTAACGGTATTGCATTCCTTATCCAAAACTGTGTTTCTTAGAATTGATTATTTCAGAATGATGACATTGGTCATATTGCAAATAAATATAACTTCATATTTATTGAAACTAAAAAAACTGATTTCAAAATTTGTAATTAATAAATAATGCCGTCGTTTTACTCGATACTCGCAATAGGATGTTCTAAAAGAGCGAAAACAGATCAAGTGTGATTTTTTCTAATCCTTGCTATATTGAAAAATCGTAGTGAAAAATGTATGCCATGAGGTATATACTTTTAAATTGATCTCTGGTCATTTCCTCAATTCTCTCCAAGTTCACACCGTTATATGACATTGTGATTATCTGCCATCTTATGTTTCAACCAGACTTTTTGATATTCTAGCAATCTAGCAGATTCTAGCAATGGCTGGTGTTTCAAATTTTTAAAAGTTGTTAATTAGTCCTCCAACTTCTGCGTTTGGTATTTATGGTGTTAGTACACCGAGATAGAGTTTGCTTTTTTTTTAACCTTTTCCAAATCACTTACTTTTACCATGATACATGAAGTAACAAAACAAATCAACCAAAGTGTGTCCCTTAAGGCACATGTGAATGAAAGAACGAAATGGAAATCATAACTTGTACATATCATCATGGAGCATTAAACTTTCAATAAAATTCACGTACTGTGTATTTTTTACAAATATAGCAACATTATTTACTAAAATAATCAGTCCCACTGCAATCTATTTTTGTCATCAATTCAATGGAATAGGGAAACGACGAATTGAGCGATGGATTAAAATTCCGAGAGCTTTATAGGGTAACTGAAGACAAGGCTGGAGGATGTGAAAAATATATATTTAGGGCCGAATATAACATTCAAGATCTCAAAGATGGATATGGTTGAGACATGTAAAACGCTTGGAGAAATATAGTGTAGGTACCATAATCAAAGCTTTAGAAAAATGAGGGGGATGAGCAGTAGGAAGACATATTAAAAGAAGAAAATAAATTACAGTAATTAGCTTCAGTTGGATGTATACAGGAACATTGAATTGAATGAAAAATAAAAAAAACACTGTAGTATTTTATGACTAGAAGATTGCTTTGGAGATATCTCAATTCAATTAAAAATTTAATTCAATAAACCTGGAGTCAAAAGAGTGTTATATCCAGAGGTATTTGGAGTATTTATCTAAAATTTTTCACTGATTTTTATAGTGTCACCAACGAATCAGACGAATAATAAACGTGCTTTTCAGTGTTGAATTAAATACTTTGCAATTATTTTAATAATTAGGAACAATTAATTTGGCATTCCTGAACCCGTTGGTAATATTAATATTGAACTAATTATTGCTACCACTACACCGGCACTTATAGTCACACTATCTGAATGAATTATTTGCATTTGTTTCAAACGAGCATGTTAATTGAATACAATTTCACAACCAGGGAAAAATGCAAATCCTCTAATTACACCATTCACAGTAGAATTGAGAAAATTTTTATATTTTTTACACCTTAACTCCACTTATTTGGAACATTCTGAAATTTCTAATTCATTGTTTTTTACATTTATATTCTAGATGTATGATGTTTTCTGCTTAATTTAAGTTTCCATTTGAGATAGGTCACAGTTTAATATATAAACAATTGTTATCACTTTTCACATTTTATTTTGTTGGTTCATAACATTTGGTGGGATACATGTAAACACACAACCAATTTTTATTTTCAAATCTACTTTTTACTGTTAGCGATACGAGTTTTCGTTTCCTCATTTTCATTGAATATTTCAGAATGTTCTGTCTATTTACGCATATTTTTTACATTCTTCATCGATTGAGAGACACTATTTGAGTATAAATAAAAACCATAGAATATCAATGAATTTAATTTAATAATTCTTCAGCACGAGGAACAATTTTCTATTCATTTCGAGGCAGCTTTAAGTTGAGAATGATACCTGGAATTTTGATAAATAATTTCTCTTTTCAACCATTTTCTGCGATGTTCATTTCCACTAGCTTGAAGAAACAATTTAAGAATGTAACTGTATTTAATTAAGTTGTGATATTTATGCTGTCATTAACATTCCTTAATATAGTTTCTTGATGAATTGAAACTGAAAATGAGAGACAGGAATAATAATTAATTTAATAAACGAAGCAATTGATTCGAAAATGACAGACGGAAGAGAAAGAATTGCTTATATGTCATAACTTTAACAATCATATTTTCAATTTATTTCAATTATTATATTGTTAACATATTTTGTTGGTTATATACTTATGGCCAACGGTGTACCTGATATTAATCCATAGTGCTTGTTTTTTCCTAATTTCCTAATTTATTTAATCTATCAGATTGGAATGTCTAGAATTCTATGAAGTTAACAAACAAATAAATAAATAGGCCTTCCTAAAATGATATAAAAAAAAACCATTTTAAACAAATTGCCGCTGTGATAAAAACAAATAAGTTCCGCTTTCGCCAAAAATTAGACTTCGATTATAACCGAACAGAACCGACTTCACGGTCCAAGTCGTGGACGAGTTTATAACATTATCCCCTCCTTAGAAGGAAGTTCCTCCCCTCCTGGAGCTCATGTATAGCCGGGCTGAATGTTTACATCAGTATCTGGACCCATTCCTGCACTTTCCGGTCATTTAAAAAAAAACAGTGCACCGTCTTCCTTAGGTATTATTGAGGGGGTAGATACCTGCAAAATATTATGTGAACCACGATATGATGGAATATCACCTCTACCATACTCCTGACGACTCGCCAATCCAACTGGCTACTCGCTATTTTGGTCATAGCCAGTTTCTTCACATTGGCTTCAAACACATGGTTGCGGACGCTTAGAAGTATTTTCCACACAGAATACGGTTGCCAACCCTCGTGGGTTCTTGATACGGGCAGAGATGTTGTAGGTTAGAGATTAATTTTCGAACAGAACGAACAAATTTCGTTGTTGTTCTGTAGTAACTCCATGTCTAGCTTTGCCAGTACCACAATACACATCCATAAATTCTTCGAAGGCAGGGTCAGGCTCTTCTCGGAAATAGTTCACTCATTACACAAAAACACACACATACACTCATATTATCAATATCAAATCAAATTAATTTGTGAGCTATGTCTAAATAGTTTTTCTAGTAAATCGATACGGTTATGATTCAATTACACTAATGAACTTCTTTTTAAATTAGAAAATATAACTCATAGGAAGGCAAGAGCTTGTGTTCAACAAAGTATATAAGCTGCAATTTGCAATAAGACATATTTACAGCACGATTAAGTAAAAATTACATATTAAATAATGTTTTCTTTCTGAACTTTCTTTGCATTCCTTCTCAGTACCTATTGGAAACAACTTCTATTTTTTTATTTGTTTTCTCTTATGTTTCTTCAATAATTAGAAATACTGGAATTGGATTATATGCGCCCGGGTCCCATGAAAAACAATTCCAGGATTAGAGTACAGATTATGAAGTATGTGTTACACTTATAACGAAGAAGGTTATATCTATTTATCTCCTAAATTTTATGTGTTCTCTCGTATTATACCCAGGATAACTTAAACACATCGGAAGGAAGCGCATTTGAACAATACGAGTTTAGTTCCCTCTCCAGCTTTACACATTGGACATTGAGCATCTTACGTGATGCCCATCGAGTTGAAGTGTTTTGCCAGTAGCTTGTAATCAACCCGAGGATTGAGTGATTTCTTTCGAGTTACATGAGACTATCTCCCAGAACCTTGGACCCAGCACTTGAGTAGAACGTTGTCTTCACCTCTTCTGTTAATTGGATTTTCGATTTAACTATCAGATATGGAACTTAAGGAAATTTGTGTTATCTTCATGACAGTACCATTCTCTATTTCACCTTCCTCTTTATTTTATTGGATACCAGAATTTCCAGGAATTCACATAAGCTTAACATAGTTGATTCTACAGTTTCATCTTAAACATATAAAATATTGTCATATTTGGCAGGACGTGTTGCTTTTTATTCTACTAAATTATATTAATTGAATGTTTTCGATAGAAACAGGCATATAATAGGCAAAATATTTAGAACTGGTACCAACCAGTCATTTGACTCTAGCGTACTCATCTTATTACAAGCTGAAACGTTTTCACTTATACGATTTCGTAAGAAGCCTTTAAAAATGATTTCAGGATTAAACGTTGGGTTAACTGCTACGCTGAACAAAAACAGTTTTGGTAGAAGAATAATTCTGTTTTTTAAAAATAAAATTCGTCGTATTTTTCATAATAAATTTTATTTAATATGGTTTAGAGCAACTTGCACCGAAGTAAACGCAGTTCAAGTCGATAGAAACCTCTGTTAACCACCGAAATTGGAGGATTTATATTTTAATTGACAGTTTCTGCAGAAATCCTAAATGAAACATTTCCAGAACATGAGCAACTTGACATTTTTAAGTGATTTCGCCTTTTAAAATCCACGGTTTTGCATATTCTATAGCTTATTGAGCAAGATTTAGAGTTTCGAAATAATGATGTTCTACTTGCTGCACCACAAACTACGATTATTGTTTTTATGTAACATAAAGCATTTTGGAGTCACCATCCCTATGCACATTTCATTTCTGTATTCAAGTATTCTGCATGTATTGTTAACTGTCTGTGAGGTGAGGAGTTTATTTCATTAATAAATTCCAGTGTGAAAAATGTTCACTTCACTTTAGGTGCAGTCGAGAATAAGCGTTCTGCATTTCCAAATTAGAGGGACTAGCGACCTTGGTCCTTGATCCAAGTAATGAAGCATTAAATAAAAGTAAATATGCAACAAGCTATCATTTTTGGTTTGGGAGGTTCAAGTAGTTCTGTAGTTCAAGCGAAACGGTGTAAGTGGTCATTAGAATTCAATAAACTTCACACAAACAGTACTAAATTTCTGAATTTAAAATCCTGTAAATCAATAAGTAAAATTAATATTCAGAAATTATGACAATAATGAAACACCCTTATCAGGTTACTTTTCGATTTTAACTTTGTTTCTACTTTTTTATTTATCTTCGAGAAAAGTTTTCACCTCAGTAAGAAATCTATTTTCTCTTATCGAGCTTTATTCAGTTTTATTTCAACGTTATTATCATTGTAAAATTGAGAAAACCGACAATGACAAATATTTTTTATAGAAAATTTCCAATAATTTACGAGTATATGAATAATTTCTATAGAGAATCTACTGAATTTCTAGAAAGGTTCTAGAAAATAAATAATTTTTATTCTTATCACATCTTATTTTTTGTGTTTTTGTTTCAGGCAATTGAAAGCCGAACTACAAAATCTAAGACGAAAAGGCGCATTGAGACCATCAACCGATTTGGATACCACAGGGCCGGACCAGGACCCGGACCGATATTGTAGGCGATGCAGGGTCAAACTAGGGAGAGTCATCAACAGAGGAGCTTACTGCAGGGCTTGTCGCTTAAAAGTCTGTAAAGCATGTAGAGAATATTCACTTCGAACTACCGACTGGGTGTGCACAGTCTGCAAGAAACAAATGTAAGTAATTAATCAATATATTTCATCTACACTATAGAGTTTTCAATTTATTGATACAACTTTAGGGTTTGCGAGTGATATTTTTCCGAGTAGGAGGATCTTGGTATGAGCTACATTGAACAGGTGGATTTCAAACAGTAATTTTAAACTCGATGTTCATTTGTTATTTTTCTATTCTACGAAGACATTGTTGTACCTACCCCACACTAGAAACTTATCGATCCAGCTAGAATCAACTTGGTCTCTCGAATATTTGAGGGAGATCAAGCAAGTTCGGCCCGGTTCCCAGTAGCTTCATCTGTCATTAGTAGCGGAGCAGATTTTATTTGTATGTTATCGTTATTAAAAGTATCACACTTTTTATTTGAGTGTAATTTATATATTTAAAAGTAAGGTCCCGTGGGAATATTGTACTAATTACAATTTATGTCACAATACTTCAGAATTCCATATGTATTAGGTTATTCAAACTTTTTATTTGTGTTTGGCTGTTGAAATTTGTATTATTGTGTTAATATGCGACAAAGGTTAAAAAAATACAAGAATATAATTTCAATTAATTATCATTTGTTTGTGTCTCTATGATTTGTTCTACGAAATTTATGGGAATAATTATTCCAAGGTGATTAAATCATATGAGAATTTCGTCGAAGACATTCATAGTGAAATAGTTCAGAGATAAATTACTGTTAATGACGATCACTAGGGACTTCATTCACTGTAATTAATTACGCGAAAACATGACAACGGCAAACATATTGCTAAATGATAGATAGGTGTTATGTAGATACGCTTCGGTTAAAACTAGTTCGGGCTCTGATTTTCATAAACCTAAAAAGTCCGAAATAACAATAATTTTCTCATTAACACATTCATGAGGTTATGATATGAGTGAATAAGTCAATATCAGGTAATATATGTTTACATATCTATGAGTATAATATAAGCATTACAGCTTCTGCAAGTTCCGACTCGTCGTGTACATTAAGGCCGCTTGACCTGATGCAAGACAACGTACAATGCAATGCAAGACGTAATATTTCTTGATCAAAAGCGTGAGCAGATGAAATTCAGCTAATTGTTTCATGCAAGATCTCGCACTTGCAACATATTGCGTTGATGCCATTTTTATTCCGTGCAAACTGCAATTTTATGGAGAAATGAGTTTCTGATGTGCTGATATTACGTCTATAGCCAACAGTTTCTTAGTTATATCATATTTTATTTTCCTTTGGAGTGAGTTTTTCAAATGTTTTTGTATCCATTCTCAATTAATTGTATGTTTTCTTGTTTAATTCTATAGCTAAACTCATGTTTCCCCTTGTTCTATCTAGCTAGGGCCTGGACCACCATCGCTGGGTACTCCCTTCTGTTCATCAGACTCCAAAAGCAAGGTAGCAGCAGTTATAATTATTGCCGATGCTCTGACCACGTTTTTCTTGTTCACCTACCTAGCTTTGTTATTTTCATTTTTAAACTGGCCACAAAATAGGAAATTATTTACTTTACTTGGAATTTGGAATTATGGCAACCATGAAGCGATGCAATGGAAGCAAAGTCCAATATTCGTTTACGCAATATATTGATCTTACAATAAATTACACGTTGTTTTACATCATGTCATGTAGCCTTTAGTAGAAGTGTCGAGCAATTAACTTTCGAAAACCTTAAAAATAGGTGAATAAAAAGAATGGTTAAAATATGAAACTGTTAAATTCATTCATATTTACCACAATAAACCTGAACTGTGGGATATTAAAAACAAGTGTTATGAATATAAAGTAAAGTAACGTGATATGATATTGCGGGAAAAATTGAAACCACGGTAGAAGTATTAAGCAGACAAATGCATGATTTACGAAATCAGTTTAACAGTGAAATTGATAGAACTATAATCAGGGCAGTGTACCTACAGGTGAACTTTATTCTCCAAGTTATTTTAAATCATTGTTGTTTCTACAAAGCGAACCCACAAGTAACTTCTTTTCCTTTATTTTTTGAACCTGTTCATAATAATAACATAATGGCTGCACATTTGTTTTTTGAAATTCTCATAGTATGAGAACCTAGAGTCACACTAGAAAATTATATTTTAGTGTACTATTCATACATTTATTGCAAATTTAGGAATACCTGCAATGTACGACAGACATATATAAATGTCTAGTAATTTATTTAATTAATGTAAACAGGGAATGCAATTTTATCTCAGATACTTGACACTTATGTTTTGATACAAGTGTCAGATGTAAATATACCTTAACGGATAGGGTACCCTGTTTTTATCAACAGGTATTTGCCAATTGACTCCACTCTCCTCTCCTCTCCACCTAGTAGATACAGGTAAAATGGCTTACTGAATTTTGATATGGAATGAGAAATCTCGATCAGTTAGACGATCAGTTGAGGTCTCTAAACCCGAAACAATTGAAAAAATTCACGATATGGCGATGACTGATGATAAATAGAAAGTGCTAGGGACTGTGGAAGCCAAAGGCATTCGATACGTTCCATTAATTCCTATTTTGAATTATTACTTGGATATGATAACGCTTACTGCAAGATAGGTACCGCGTTTGCTCACAACTAACCTCAAACGAGTGTGAAAAAAAATTTTTTTTGGTGTTCGGCTCTACGGTGCCATTTTGTAACCGTGGACCAAACAGCAGTCGGAACAATGGATTCAAGAAGGCCAAGGAGGATTTGTAAATCCACATTGACTATCTCCAAAAAACTATAAAAATCAATAACGAATATTATACCTCTCATTGTGTTGACTTGGTGAGGATTTGAATGAAGAAATGACGATGATGCAGACAGGTGGTGTTTTCATTGCAAAAATATATGAATTAGGCTACAAATTTTTCCTTGGTCCATTCTTTTATTTAAAGTTATTCATTACTAATTTAAGATGTGTTCTAACGGAAAGAGATATGATCTCAAAGATAAAATAATCTTGGTAATTATCTAGAGTAGGTTACACTCCTCCGATTTGGTTGAAATATTAGTATGTTATAGAGAAAATTAAGCTGAAAAATTTGATGTATATATGTTGTGCGCGGAAATCATCCCTTCACATAGTTTTTCAGCTCTGAAGTTCAACAAAGAAAAATAATTTATACATCATAGTTTATGATAATTTTATGATACATGATGTCATCATTAGGTAAAGAAGACATGCGAAGTTAAGCTATTATGTATAAACTATTTTTATTTTTCAACTTCAAAGTTGAAAAACTATGTGAACGGATGATTTCCGATCCCTATATATATGTATATATATATATATATATATATATATATATATATATATATATATATATATATATATATAAAGTTTCAGCATAATTTTCTCTATAACATACTAAATTTTTTCAAAATCGGAGGGCTGTAACCTAATCTAGATAATTACCGTAATCTTATTATAACGTTTTTCGTATTTATTTACACTTTCTATTCGTGGGGTGAATTAATAAACTTTGTGACTTACGTTATTAATTTATTTACACACTATACAATACACTAGTAAAACTAACTAACTGCGTTTACAAAAATAATTTATATACCTAAATAGAATTCTACAATGTTCTAGGCACAAAAGAAATAGATGAATAGACTTTCCTAGAAATTATTTAGAAGAAATACTATAAATAAACCACCTGCTACTAAAAAACTTATATACAAATAAACATCAAACGAATTGCGCCACTTATAAAAAATGTTGAAGACGCCGCTTGAAAAGTGCTATGCGAATTCGTTATTATTATTATATATAGCATTGATGAAATTTTTGAGAAAGATATAAGAGTAATACAAAGTATATAGTGAACTAAACTATGAAGTTTCCATAAAAACTGTCTTAAAAAGTTGACATAACCCGCCCTCATATATGGATTATAAATATTACAGGTATAAGGTAGATTTAATGTAGAATATTTCACGCTTCGTATCCATTTTTAAGCTCTTACTTAGTCCTTAAAAATCGTCGATGATTAAAGTATATGTTTTTAGAATGAGAGATACATTTTTTATCTTTGATATTTGGTAGGACAATGGTAAAATATTTAAGGAGAACAATGAGATGCAATAAGCATCTAACAAATACCAAATTTATATCTATTACTCATAAAATATACCGTAACTATTCATGAGTAGAAACAGTTAATAATTATTATGACATAAATAATTATTTTAATATGTTAATTTGTAAATATCTCTTAGCAATGTGTCACTTTACCTTACAGGCTTGATACATACATATTAATAAATCCAATTTCCATGTCATTGAAATATTTTCTTGTTTACGGATGAAATCGAGTGAATAGATGCTACAACTAGTAGTTTATGAGTGTAAGTTTAAAATAACACCAGCAATTCATAAACATACATTATATATTTAGTGTCAAATATAAAAGTATTCCTGATGAGTGATTAAAGTTTGGAAAGCATTTAAGGTGTTTGAGTACCTTTAATGAAAATTGTGTAGCGAAATTGCGGATTCAGTTACAAACAAACCAATAACGAAATTAAAGATAGGATGTAGAAATAATTAATTTTATTATTAAGATTCAAGTTCGACTACAAGTTTATTTCATAACTTCATACTTAATTAATTTGATAAAGTTATTTAATTCCCTTTATAACTTCAATAAATCGTCAGCACCATCCGTGAACCTGTTTCATTAAGAATTTTTCTGACGATACTTTTGATTGATAATAGATAACAATATTTTACAGTATATCTGTTGTCGAGAAATTTTATTTATGCTAACTATATATTATTTAATTATATTTTCAAAAATATGAGAAAATGTTTATCTTATGTACGTATGAAACAGACAAACTTTACTACAAAAATTATTATTAAAATCATTGAGTTCTAAAGAACATCGTTTTAATACTTTTCTCTTGTGTCTACACTTCGAAAAAAGACCAACAGAGACCAACAATAGTAGACGCCATATTTGTATCCCAAAAACGCTGTTACTAACACGTGTAAGTCCTGATAGTCTTCGTTCATATCTCCTAGATTTTTCGGAAAGTCCATCTGACTATGGAGTTGTATGCTCATATTTTGAATTTAGCAAAATATCGTCCACAAGTTTAATATAATTTTCAGATTTTTCATTTCATTAGGTTCTGAATCATAGAATTTCTAAATTATATATAGCATATAAATAATATCTTTCGTAAGTTATCTAATTTGGTGGCCAACAAAAATACCGTCTTTAATTTTTTCCATAATGCGATGAGAAAATTTTTGGAAAATGTAAAAGAAGCAGTTCCCATCTGTATTTAGTGATTTGATAAACTGTTTCGTGATATCTAGTTTTATATATAATGGTAGTAGAATAATTTTGATGAGCTACTAATGTATTCTGCACTATATTATCCAGGCTCCATATTTTATCTCTATTAAAAGTTTCTTCTTATGCAATACTCTTGATTAGCTCTACTGTTCTAAAGAAAGACATATAAAACATATACACTCAGTATAACTACTTAATTGCCTCTGAAGAATGACCAGAATTTTTTAATCGACACAAACTTGTTACTTATGGTTATAATAATTGAAGGAGCTTCAAATAAAATTGTTCATTCATCGTGATAATAATCAGATTACAATGATAGGGAAACCTTCCAGGTTTTTTTGAAATTAATATTTTTTCTTTTTTGGCTAGATCGTTTATTTGATTATGAATATAAATGCTTATTTGTCTCTCTTATTTCAAGAATTACAGAGCTTTAAATTATAAAAGTTATCTGGCAAGCTCAGTACTGAGTTGTCAAGCAATAGGCTATATCAACATTCCATTTCTTTAGTAACTATATAACACACGTTTGATAAACGTACTTTACACAGAAGCTAAAAATTTCGAAACATTGTCACTTTATGTTAAGAATAATAACAATATGATAGGATATAGAGTATAGTACAAAGAAACGTTCGTTGTCAAGTAAAAATATATTTTTTCTAATATATATAACATGTGAGAATCTCTAGAAGTTTTAAAGGAAAGACGATAATGGAAATTAAGACGAAAGAAAAGTGTTTAGCAGAAAAAATAGACTTAAAAGTCTACAAAAATCATTAATATTTTGTTTGGTGTGATATTGTTTATAACAAAAACACAGAAATTTATAAAAGAGGTAACTCAGGTTTTGGTTTTGGAACGACTGTTCTTTGCTGGAGAATTGGAATGAATAATTTATCAAGATGACGGGTTGTGTCTGCACTGAAATTCTAAAGTTCGAGAAACCTTTAACGGTAAATTTGATTATTTATAACGAAATTGGAATATTAAATTATTACTATTGTTCATTCTATACCACCAATTATTTTTTGTCGTTATTATTTGCGATGTCTATAGTTGAGTGGCATTTATTGAAAAATATTTTTTTAGAATATATTCACCAAAAATTCGAAACAGATGTGAATATATCCAACTTGGAGCAAGTGTGTATAGGGAATGCTTTTTGTTTTGCCGTAAAAATGACGTGGAATAGAGCAAGGGATTGTCATGAAATTTTTCAAAAAACTTGAAAACAACTGCAACTGAAACTTATACAAGTATATGGCAATGAATGTTTGTCGCCTTCGTGTTTTGTGTGGTTTAAACGTTCTCATAAATCAAAAATATCGAAAAAGTGTTCGATCCGACCGTTAGCTAACTATTCGTGCGATTTCTGAATCTATAAGAATTGACAAAGTATTTATGTAGCAAATTTTAGGTGACATTTTTAAGAAACTTGAAGTATGTGCAAAACTCGTGCCTTATTCCCACCTCATTCGCCGGATCTTGCACCGTGGGACTTCTACCTCTTTCCTAAGATTAAATCTGCGATAAAACAAGATATGACTCTGTTGAGCTGCGAGAGAAAAAGCGCCCTGCGTCCTGAGAGGACTGATAGAAACAGATCTTCTGCATTATTTAGATCAATGAAAGATTCGCATGGATCGATGTAAGGATATGGTAGGGCTATATATCAAATGTGATAACAAATAATTATAGCCACATCTCGTATATATTTCATACTGTCAGATAATATAAGAAATATATTTTGAGTTTGATTTCGAGAAATGTTGTGTAGAACATTTTTATTTGACGCTAATTGAAAGTTAAAGGAAAGTCAATTTACGAGGTCTGCCTATTAAATAATGAGACTGCACGCCTAGAGGGCGCCCTAGAGGGATGGGGTAGAAAACGAGTAGTGCGTTGGGTATCTAAATATTTTGTCTATACACGTCCCAAAACACGTTCACGTCACTATTATAGTATTTGTGCAGTAGCTGTTTGAAACGAATGTTTTTTTCTTGTGACGAAAACAGGAGCAACGTATCAATCTCAAATTTCTCGTTAAATCGAAAAAAACTCAGATTGAGTGCTATGAATTATTGCAAGAGGTATATGGGGACAATACTCTATCTCGTGGGCGTGGTTTTTTTTTTAGTGGTGTAAGCGCTTTAGTGAAGGCCGAGAGAGTTGAAGATAACCAGTGCCCAAGTCGCCATGTGACTGTTTTAACTCCGGAAACAGTGACCAAGATCAACCAAATTGTGTGTACAGATCTTTGAATGAGCATCCGGATGATTGCCGAGGCTGTAAACGTTGATAAAGAAACGGTTAGACAAATTTTCGACGAGGAATTGAACATGACCAAAGTCTATGCGAAGTTAATGCCACAAAATTCGTATCCTGACCAAAATCTCTTGCGTCCGCTCAGAGTTCCTTGAGAGGTTAGAAAAAAAACTGATGTAAAAGGGACTCGATTTGATTCGATGGAAGCGGTAAAGCAAAAAACGAAAGGGCTTCTAAAAAACCTCACCAAAGAAGACTTCCAGCACTTCTTCAATCAATGGAAAAACGTATGGAAAGGTGTGTGGCGACGAGAGGGGAGTATATAGTATATGTAGAATAATTTTTATAATAAAACTCTTCTTCGTAGCCAGTCTCGTTATCTAATAGTCAGATCTCGTATAGTGACGAACTTGATTTGACAAAGAATATTTACCCGAAGTTGAATTGATATTTCTCTTCTCATATCTTAGATAGTACAGACACAGAAAGTATCAAAATATTTAAAGCTACCAACGTAAAAAGGATTTCACACGACTACTCACGATCCTATATGACCTTTAAATAAAATTAAAAGTATCTAAGAGTGTTTTCACTGCTGTTATGACTCAAATATGGTTTTATACTCTTTAAGAAGAATTTAAATAAGTTTCAAATGATATTGGAAGAATAAATTTTTTTATACTTTTCAAAAAAGGTATATTCATTATTAATTGATGAAAAAAATAATTCTACAGTAGTCTATTCTCTTTTGAAAATTGAAATGCTAAAATACTAGAAATGCATCAATTGTAATTGACTTTTGGAAAATTAATTCTCCACTTTTTTAGTCGTTTAGTAATAGAAAGTAATAAAACCGATTCATTAATTCAAATCTAAAATAAAAGTATCTAAACTAATACAAGTAATCAGGCTCTTATTTTACATAATTTTTATATGCTTTATGTTTTGAATAGTTTTGTTTTTCAATAATATGGTCTAACTAAGTTTTTTCGGATTTTATTTTGTGTTCTTTGAACTAATTTCCAAATGACTTTCTTTATACACACTTTCTGTTAATGCAAATCGAAAATAGATTATTTCCCTATTCGTTTTTTGTTTATTGTTATTGACCACCGAGCGACGTCTACAAATTGAAACTGAATCAAAGTTAGAATTGCGAATTCATTATTTTGACTATTTCATATCATCTTTTCTAGCATAAAACTCACAATAATTAGGTATTAACTAAATTTGTAAATTCCGAAATTATTTCTACGCTCAATTACAAAATTGGTTCTATTCGTAAATAATTCCTAGAATATTCTTCAATTTATTTTAGTAAGTTAAGTAATGATTTATTATATCTTTTGTTTGTTTGTAGGTCTCAGAAATTGCTTAAAAGTATTTCAGTAATATATTAATTAAACATAGTATGTAAAATATTATTCTGAGTATGCAATTAAAACCATACAAATCCAATTTAAATTTAATTTTTCAAAAATACAGCCTTGCTTTTCAAACCTCAAAGTGCGTGGCTTAAATGGAGTACGTTACATTTCGAACAATTCAATTTTTACTACATGAAACCTTTTCAATATTGACTCGACATTTTAACATGTAATAAATATACCAGAATTAATTACTTAACAATCCAGCTTTTAATACCTATTCGCAAAAACTACGCCTACTACGCACATATTCCATTAATTAATATGTTTACTGATAATTAATTTACGTTATGATTTTGATTTTTCACTCACTATATACTGAAATGAAAACAAATTATATAACTGGCAGAATATAGAAAAAACATGATGTTTTATTTGAGCGAGATGTAATACACAAAAATGGTCCCAGAAGTACCTTGCCTGATCTAGAAATGGTAGTAGTTGCTTAGAAAATACGAGTACCACTGTATTAGGAAGTACACAATCTATACAGCATGTTTCAAATTTTAAGACGCCACGTTGTTTAGTATTTGTTTGGTAGCCATCAATAGAGTATGTTTTCAGTGAATTTGTAAACATGTACATAGAATATTTTTATTTGAAATGCCTTAGCCTATTATAAAACCTGATCAAGATTCTACTTTGGACGAGTTTGCTCTTTCAACTGGCGAAGATCAGTATCGCAATGGTTGACCAAATAAGCTGACAACTCCTGAAATGTTGAAGAAAATTTTTTGTGTTTTTTTTGTTGGGCCAGTTACTAAGAATCTCATTTGCCAGATTTAGCCCCCTCGGATTATTTTTTATTCCAAGAAAAAATGGTTCGTTGGTAAAAGATTCTCCAACAATGAAGAGGTGAACACACTTATTGATCGTCACTTGTAAAAATATATATTTAGTAGGAGATTGGGAGATAAATAAATATATTTTTTTTCCAGAAATATTGTGTTTTCATTGTTTTGCCAGGTACATATGGGACCATTCTCGTAAATCAACAAAGTTTGTATGATTTTTGTTCTTATTGTCATAAAGCTTTTCAAAAAAAGTTAGTTAACTTTATAGTTTTATTATAAGTGTAGCTCACCCTATATTAAAATTCTTCTTTTTCACTTTATTTCCAAAATTTAGGGAAATACGTAAAAGACACATATTATTTAGAAAATGAAATTTATGAGTCGTTTATCTAGTGTTTAGCATAGTTCAAATTATATGAGTGTGTAAATGTAAAAATATTTATTATTTTTTTATTTCTACTACATCCTAGATATTAAACGAAATATGAAATAATAAACTTTTTTGTATTTTTTTAGAGAAATTAATTTCCTATCAATAACAATGAGACAACTTCGCGTCTATCATATTTGCAATTTATAACGACTGAAATATTTTTGCAGTTTTTTGGCTGCATTTTTATAATATGAGGATTAAAATATCTGCTCCAAGGCTAAATGAGGGTCTGTGTTGATTACAAACACATTAAATAAATGAACACATTATTATTTACATTCAAAACATTCATTAGCGTACCAAAAAATGGACGAAACAATAAAATGGTTAGGGTTTCCTTGACACGTTGGAGGTGTTCTGCCACTATCTTAGAACTGTCCAGTTATTGTCGGCTATCAGAAGACTTCTAGAGAAATTTGATTTTTAACACTAAATAATGGAAGATTTATGTTTTTTACTGATAGAGGTTGTTCTCTCATCTCATCCCCGATACCATCGGGGCTAATCCTCTCGGATGGTGGTTAGAATCTCCATAGTCTTTCAAAAAATAGACTTTAACTATTCCATAACCTTGTTGTGTCTTGACCCACTACTGCACTGTCAATAGTTAGTTTTTTGCAAATTCACTGATATACGCCACTTCATATTCGTTTAAGAGGATAATATGATTCAGCACATTCAAACACACCAAACTTCAATAGAAAGTGTATGTTAAAAAGAACAAACAAGAAGTGACACGTAATATAAAAAATGTACTAGCTAATTAGAAGAAACTCCACTCTCTATACAATGAATTTTACTTTATAAATGATACATAAGTTTGTATGAACTCATGTTATCCAACTATGGAGATGCTCTAAAGCAAGTAAATTAGCAATCATACATAGATTCCAAAACAAACCACTAAAGAATATAATAGATGCCCTTTGGCGCATTAATAGTAGTAATCTCCATAGGGACCAAGGAATGAATACTGTTGACTGAATCATCAAGAAATGAGCCAACAATCATGAAAAGAGTCCATCATAATGTCAATGTGGAGGCAATACAGCTCAATGACAATACTGGGTTTGAAAGAAAAGATCCAGCACTATAAGTTAGTTTGGGGTTTTTAGTGCAAGATCAGAGTTTTCATGTGCAAACTATAATGCAATCCATGCTACAAAACCTAAAGAACTTTTATGAGTATACATCAGTTTTAAGTTTCAAACTATATTAGATTAAGTCAGAAATAAATTGCTCCATGGTCACTTTTAATCAGATTCTAGATTCTAATATACTAAATGCATTATTATTGTTTCAAATTGTTGAATACTTCAAGTTGTTGAGAATCTTTCAACTTTTTATCTAATTAAAATACTTTTTTCCGTTCAAATAGTCAACGTGCTCTACAATAAACTGTTAATATTAACCAATTCACGTGATACATCACGAAGCACTTTCTAACCAATAATAATTTACATAATGTAACGATCTATTTTAAATAATTTGCATTCACTCGTTCAGTTCGTGTTTGTCGATATATCAGTTGGCAACTAAATTAATATGATTTTTTAGATGGAAAGTATACGCTTAGATACAATTGTTTATTATAATGTCGGCACGTTTCACGTATATTCGGATTTACATGGATCAACAAAATCATTTAATAAGTTCTTTTCTTATTAATAACTTCTTACAGTTCATGATTTTAGCCCAGTTAAATTAGCTAAAAAATAGTAGTACCTTACTTAAAATTTTCAGCCAGCTAAACGTATGTGCTAAAATTTTTATTCAAAATCAAATGATGCAAAAATTGGTTTTTGGGTCTAACAATTAGTTTTAAGATAAAAATAGAACAGGCTAAAATTGTATATCAGATATCGTACCTTTTCTCTAAGATTTTCCGTTTCGGATAGAGCGAAAAGGTTACTTCGAGCAGTATTGTCTATAATATGAAAGATTTGTACATACTAATTTGAAATTTTCAAAATTTAACCGCTTATTTTCAAAATAATAAAGATTGTTTATATCTTCAAATATACCACTAGGACAGTGAAAAATCGACGGCTATCGATTAATTAAATATTTCCTTGAATGATGGCTACCGCAGCTTCTAGAATCTAAAATCACCTTCTTCATTTTCTTTTGCAAGCTTTTGTTAGTTTCACCTGTCCCGCTGAATGTAATCAAATCTTGCAAGTTAAATTTTATCCATATACAACCCCATTGATTCTTCTTGACGAGTACTTTGTTACTAGTTAGTAACAAGGGTCTGGTGATGGGGATTGATGGCCATAGGAACTCCGTAATTAAATGAACGACGCAACCTCAATGAGTTTGGGCTTGTTAGATTCGTCTTGCGAATATCTCGGTTGACGTGGATATCGAACTCCAACAAATTTGGGAATAAAAGCTCGTTTCTTTGGTTATGAATGTGGATTATGTCTGATTGATTGGAAGGATGATCCAATGTCAATGTGAGCACGTGTCAAACGCTGAATGGTATGCGGATATATAAACATTTCATATCGCTAACATTGCCCCTCAAGATACCAGGGTAAATTCTGTTGTACTGAAGTCCTTTATCCGCCTTTAATGGACGGGGGAAACAACTTGAACACAAAAGAAGCTGCTACATAAAGAAAACGACGTTTAGACAAGGCGAAATTGAAACGACAGGAGGAGATTGCTAATGAAAGCGATGTCCACAAGCGATAACGATTGGAAAAATAGTAAATCACGAATTAGACATACTAAAAAGTTAAAAATAAAATTAAAGAAAATAAAACCTTCTTCAAATATAAGCTTTTATCATTTGTTAATAAAATGAATTGAAAAGCTAAAAATAATCTAAATATAATAAGAAATGTAACACTATAAGTTTATAATTATATATTTTTAAACTAAAACACCTTAATTATTGATTATTCCCGTTTTTATTATAGTCCCAATTTTATAAATAAAAGCTTGTTTCATTCTGAGGTTATAATTAAGAATATTTAGCACCTTCTGTTTCCTCTTGCTATCACAATGTAACACGATTTTATTTATAAAATTGGGATAATGTTAAAAACGGGAAGAATCAATAATTAACGTGTAAAGCTCTAGTGTTATATAAATATATAATTATGAATTTATAAATTTAAATAATTCTTAATAGGTTATTTCATTTTCAACTTTTCATCAACAAATAATAAAAGCTTGTTTTAAAAAAAGGTTTTTCTCATTAACTTTTCCATTAGATATTTTCACACCCTAGGTTTGATTTCATAGATTATAATGGTTGTCCATAGAGCATATAAATATTAATTGTCCTAGGTTTTTTCTCTGTACTAAGTATATTATGTTCAAAGGTACTTAAATGAAAATCACCATAAGCACAAAAGACTATTTACTTATTTACCAGTAGTTTGTTGGTATGAGAACTCCTTTCTTTCTGGTTTAATAGATTCGAATTCTCGGGGCTAAAAAACTTTATTGTAGATATCTGTGTAAATTGTAAAACAATTTGAGCTCCAGGGATCCAGCTTCTTACAGATCTAAAGAAAATTATTTTTCATATGCACGTGGAAACTCGAAGGACACATCAAATGGAAATGTTATATCTTAATATGATCTATTTTTACAAGACCCCACGATTGCAAGTATAATTAATTATACGAAAGAATCTACCAGTAAGACCCTGGCCAAATAATGATTGCTTTCATAGAAAAATCGCATATGGTTACTTTCGTTTTTATTTTTATTACTAGGAAAACACTATGAAGTAACTTTCAACCCCAAAAAAAGCGAAGAAAAGAGAGAAGACCGTGCTCTCGAAAAACCTATACTTCTGACGGAAAAATGGTAGTTTTGGATTAAATCAAGCAGTAAATAGTTTTACTTTAATTTGTAACATTTAATTATGACAAATTAACTAATTCTCATTTGGATATCGTTATACTTTTCAACCCTAACGTTTATTATTAATAAAGCATGATATGTTTGGTAGCAAATGGTTAATTTCTCTGAAGTTGCTGGTGTTTTGATTGGTGACTGATTCCTTATTATTTTCATTCTGAACAAATATACTTCTACTACTACTGTGGCCACTCAAATTCGAGTTGATTTTGGCCTCGCCAACAAGTTGCCTCCATAATTTTTTATCCTCAGCCATGTCTATTTCTTCACCAAGTTTCCTCACATCTTCACCCACTTGGTCATTCTGTTTTCTCTTGGCCTTGTTAGTAGGCGCCTCCCTTCTGTTGATCTCTCCACAATCTTCTTGTTGTTGTCTCTTCATTCCTTCTCATTACATGGCCCAGTCACCTAATTCTTCTACTTCTTATCACAGCTACAATATCTGGTCGTCTGTACCGGTCCCTGAGTTCCCTAGTTTTCAGTATTCTCTATACTCCTACTTCGAAAACTGGCCCATATATCCTTAATATTTTATTTTCAAATGTTATTCTTCTTAGTATGTTAGTATCCACACAGCTCTAAACAATGAAACTGGCTGTATTATGACTGTGTATATTCTTATTATTTTAGTGTTTACTTTTAAGCAATTTCGATAGGCTCCAAAAACATCTACTGGCTGCATTTAACCTCATCTGTATTTCTTCTTCTATTTTATTGTTTCCGTTCATAGTAAATCCTAGGTACTTAAATTCTTCAGCTGTATCCCATATCGTCCAGTGTTGAATGATTGGGCTTTGCTATTAAACCTACATCATTAGCATAAGCTAAAATATTTATTTCCCCTCCAATATTTGCTCCTCTTGGAATAACTCCAGTTGCTTTCAAAGCTTTTTCTAAAGCAAGGTAGAACAGAAGGGAGGACAAACCGTCTCCTTGTCTTACTCCTGTGGTGATATCAAAGGTATCTGTGTATTATTTTTCTAGTCTGACCTTTAATTTTGAGCCTTCAACACACATTTTTACAAGTCGATAAATATTATATATAAATCTCTATCATATTTCCGGTACTTTGAGGCCAGCTTTTTCATAACAAATATTTGGTAAGTAGTTGATTTCCCACTTATAAATACTGCTTGTTGCTCACCGATTATTTGATCTCCATATTTTCTTAATCTATTTTATATTACTTTAGACAAAATTTAGTACAGTTCAGTGAAGATAGTTTATCTCCTTTTTTATGAATGGGAACCATCAATGCTTGCTTCTGTTCTTTGTGCATAGTTTCCAGACCTTGAATATACTATAATAGTAAATTATTAACCAAAGCTGGTTGATTTGAACTGGCATACCAAGTAGAGAGACTGTTTATTTTTTTCCAATCTTTACATTTACCCAAGCTCTAATCAAATTTTTTGACTATCAGTTTGGATACACAGTAACCAATTTTACCATTGCTTTTATTGTCATCCCAGCATGTTCTGGTATGAATACAAAATGGTTAAATGAAGAGACAATTGTACAATTGAAGTTAACGGTAAAATTTAATTCCTGTGTCTTGTTTTCTATTAGAAGATCTGTTAAAATCTATCTTTACGTATAGTTATTGAATAGTTACCACTTTTACTGGGCTATATTTATATTTTGATGATGGAAGTGTGCTGAAAATTGAATACGGAATACGAAACTCGCACTCTTTCACTTTCCCCCTTTCGCCCTAACCTAAGAAAATAATATTTTTCTATGTATTCCTAGGGAGTGCAAATAAAATTTTTAAGGTGGTAGAAATCAAAATGAAGCCAAAATTCACAATCTAATTTTGTTCTGTATGGATTATTATTTAAAACCATCCACGTTACTTTTATGTTTTATCCACTTTACCTGAGGGTGGAAAGTAGTTAATGATAATTGATAGGTAGTAAAAATGAAAAAAAGCGAATTATGTATAATTTTTTTCAAATGGAATGAATTTTCTGCTAGAATTAGGATTTTCTACCGTACAGAAGTCACGGCCATTGAAGCAGCTGATCCGCCCTTAAAAAAACAATTTTTTATCGATTTTGAGGGGTGCAAATCGAAAATTTGACATAATTAAATGATAAAAACTAGATGAATGTTATTTATTCCTCAATATAATCAAAAACTTCCATTTTTCTGCAGCATATGTTTTCCAAGAACCGAGAGGTATTTTCTTATATTCTTCGCTTTTTTGGGAGGTGTAAATTATTTAATAGTATTTTTGTGGTAGAATATATGAAAAGTATTCTCATCATGTGCAATGTTATTATAAAGCTAATAGACAGTTTGTTAGAGTCTTTCCGGTGATAAATTTAGTTATTTTTCCTATAACAACCGACCAATTATTATTTAAATAATCTTCTTAATTTGTGTTTTTTTATTGTATTTATTTATCAATTGGAAAGTTGCCAAAGACACAGAAGAGTTATTCAGTGGCAGCTCTACGATGAAGGGGAGAGTCTGGCATAATATCAAATAATGTACAAGAATAATAATTTACAATGTTTTGACTTTGCAAGGAATTACTTGCAATTGGCCCTGCTCTATGTCAAGTGGCAGTTATCTCTAATACCGTCATTGAACAGACGTTGGTTGTAGAACATAGTTAACCACGTTTTGAACATAATTTGTCTATCTATATTATTTAAATATTTTGATACCACTAAAACGTTACCCGTAGCATTCCAAGAGTTCTGGCTGAGATATCTTATTACACTTTCTTCTATAATAAATATGTTTTCAATATTCTCTAAATGTCATCTATATAATTAATAATAATAATTTAGAAGTTATTTCAGCAATAATTATTATAGTGTAAATATCAGATGGACTTTTATATCACTAGCTTCAGGTTCGATCTGTAAAACCCAGATGTGCTATAAAACCATTCATATTGCTCCTATAAACTAATGTGAGTGGCTATTAAATGGGTGTGTTCACTCTTCAGTAGCATTATTTTAGTAATGGCTTGAAGTTATTAAATCAATTAAAACACATTTATGATTTTATATGGGGTGAACAATAATTTCAATTGCAGGTAGAAAGTTTACTTTTCAAAGAAGAAACTGTTAAAAAGGAAGTCTAGAATAGTGGCCTCCAGCGAACTTAAGTCATATCACCAAAACGTTGAATACATTTTAGCTCTTTTAATATGTGCCATCAATTGTTAAATTACTTGTTTTAGTGAAAAAAAAAATATTAAATTCAGACTCATTGTTTGTTGGTCTGGTTTATTAATATTAACAAATAAAATCCTGGCATATGCTTTTGGCACAGAAAAAATTCAATTATAAAATGGCTTTAATGAGTAAAACTAAAAAAAGGAAAATTGTCATATGTGGATCTTCATGGAGTCTACTTATATGAGGATTGTCCCAGAAGTACCTGGCCTGACCGAGAGATGACAGTAGTTGCTTCAAAAATATCACTATATTAGAAAGTACTCAATCTATACAGCATGTTTTAAGTTTGAAGACACCACGTTGCTTAGTATTTGTTTGACTGCCATCAATAGTGAACGTTTCTAGTGAATTTCTATATCAGCATCGTTATGTGATACAATACTTTTATTTGAAAGGCGTTAGTTCATCCAATATGAAATTAGTCCATCCAAATGAGGTGATGATTCGAAAAATATTGTAAAAAATCCACAAACTAGTACTAGATTATCGTCGATTGAAAGTGCGCGATCTAACAGATATAGTAGGGATTTGAAAAAGTACGATTATATCGCATATTAACTGAAAATGTGACATGATCACAATGGAACAAAAACGAACAATCAAAACCATAGACTGAAAAGGGAAAAGCCGCTACAAAGACGACAAAGACCGTTCCATATGTAGGCAAAGTCATGGCGTCGGTTTTTTGGGATGCGCGTGAGATAATTTCCATTATCTATCTTGAAAAAGGAAAAACTATCAACGGCAGTTATTATGCGAACCTATTGCTGCATTTGAGCGAATAAATCAAGCAAAAATGGCCGCATTTGGCTAAGAAGAAAGTGTTGATTCATCAAGACAATGCACCAGCTCACATATATGTTATTGCAATGGACAAAATTAATGAATTAAAGATTGAATTACTACTTCATGCACCCCAATTTGCCAGATTTAGCCCCCTCGTATCATTTTGTTTTCACAGACCTGAAAAAATAGCTCGGGGTCGAAGATTTTCCAACAATGATGTGGGGATGTCGACAGTTAATAGCTATTTTGAGAAGCTTGACAATTCTTATTATGAAAAGGGTATCGAACTTATTAAACATTGCTTAGAAAAGTGTATGGATCTAAAAGGAGATTACGTTGAAAAATAAATATAGCTGCAACCGAGACCGCGTAAAATACAGCAGCGTTTGCAGTTTACTACACCTTCGAGAATGTTGACAACTTCAGATACCTCTCTCATAACTGGAAACAACTAGACTGCACAGGAGATATAGGAGAGAGTGAAAGCTACTCGCCTACTCAGCAGGTGCACAAAAGAGAGGAATTACCGTACAGTACTAAGACCAGTTGTCATGTATGACTCTGAAATCTGGTCAATGACTGTTAGAGAATAATTGAAACTCAACTCGTGGGAGAAGAAAATACTTCGGCGCATCTATGGCCCAACCCAAGACAAAGTAGAAAGGCGCATCCGTACTAACGCTGAGACTTATGCCTTGTATGGAGAGCCCAGCCTGGTAGCAGATGCCTTAGTCACGTCGAACGGTTGATGGAGGGTCGAGGAGTCAAAGTGAAGGCTTTTGTACATGTATCTATTTGTGGTATCAAAAAATGCCTTTTTAAATTTTAGTATTTCATAAAATTACAAAAATTATCTCAATATATTCGTCAAACACTAGTTTTTAGTCAACCTCAATATAATTTTCTGCCATAAAATTGTACAAATATTTCTGTAAATACAAGACTTCAAAACCAATTTTATTTGCCGTATATAATTATAATATTTATTTCAAGTTCAATATGAAATTTATCCACTATTATTATATTTAATCAGTTCCATAATTCATGGCAATTATTGTTACACTCCTACATAACACATTTGTAGACGAAATTAACCTAACAAGTCAATTATCAAGTGATTAACCATTTATATTAGTTAATCTTAATCATAGCCATAACCAAATTACATAATATATAAAGAATATTCTTCAAGAAACCGTCCTACTTTTGGTACAATTAATATATGCGGAAATAAAATTTATACATAATAAATTTTAATATGGCAAATTGATGATATTAAACTGAAAGTTCATATAAAACTGAGATATCCATAAAAAGCATCTAATTAATACTCCTATATGGACAATTCTTATCGGAAGCAACGTCTCTATGTTACGGTGCCGACAGTATTCATTTTCTCTCTCGGTCGAGACACTTTATCTAAACTGCGCATACTTCATGCGCGCAAAAGATGCGCAGAACTTCATTTAGTCGGGATACCTTCCACTTATAGAAACTGTCCATATAGAAGTATTACATATATGATAAAAAGCGGATGCAATTTTAAATGACCATAGTGTCATTAGAATGACAGCTCCAACATTTAAAACTAAATTCGTATTTTATGTGAATTCACTCACTTATGCCAACAACAATTCAAACTCATTCTCAGGAATGAATTCCATCAATATATTTTTTGTCTTCTATTGAGGTGGCCAAAAATGATAGAATTGCTGGAAGAAAAAAGGAAAATTGGTAGTGGGAAATATGAAAAAAGGCATGGAAAGAACAAAGGAACTAAGACAGTGGAATAATATATTAATAATACCAATATGTCAAAAAGGAACCCAGACGTGAAATGTGATAATTATAGAGTGCTATGTCAAGCAATGATGAGTTGTAATCTTAAAGTATTTATAGTAAGAAAGGAAATTGAAAGGCATCTAAAAAATATTTTTTTTAATATTTATTGATCTTTCTGAAACATTTGACACAATAGAAAGAACAAATGAATGTAGAAAGTTGGATGAGATGGAAGTACCTAGGGAACTAAATAGAGCTTTTAGAAGCACATATACGAAGTTCAATGCTGGAATACAAATATCAGGAATGGAATTCGAAGAAATCTTAACAAAGAAAAAAATATAACAGAATATAACAATAGATAATTTGAGTCCAGGAAAACCTGTGAAAATGACTGTGTATGAAGATTTAGGTGGTTTGAAAGGAGCTAGAGGAAGAAATAAAAAATATATCACTGAAAAACTGGAAAGTGGATATTGATAGAAAGGACAAAGCCAAGATGAACACAATTGAAATGAAGCACCTAAGAAGTATAGGGCAAATATAGTATGTCTTTTATATTGGCCCTAATTCGTGTAATGTAACTAGAATCATTAATAATAAATTTAAATAGGAAACAGCTCAATTGCTACGAACATATCCTCCGAATAAAACTGATTGAAGCAGAACGTAAGTACTTTTAAGAAAATGACAAAACTTGGTAGAACAAATGAGATTAGCAGGAGACAGTTAAGAATAGGAACATTATTTATAAGAGGAACCGGAATCCTCCACCGATACTTGAAAAGGCAGAAGGAGAAAATAAGTGTCTTTTATCGATAAAAAACTGGCGGTTCATAATAATAAATTAGAGCTTTGGATAGATTAAGATGACAGAAACAACGCTACTTAGAAAACGTTCATTTAAATTTTGGTAGAGAAAATATATTAGTAAGCGATTAGTTAATAAAGTTAATGTAGTTTTTGAAATAACGGAGAAAGAATAATTTCTTGAAATTTAAATAACATAATAAGAAATGTAATGATTGTATAGAACTAGAAAACTATTTTGAGTAAAATATAGAGATTTTGGAGATTTTAAGCAAAAAAAGTTAGTAGGGTTGGTAAAGTTGAGGTTTGAGTTAAATTGAAAGAAAAGTTAAATACATGAACAGCAGAATATCAATGCAGGAGATTTTGATAGTTCAAAAATTCAATTATAACCAAAGAACTTTGGATTGTTACTAGAAATACCAACTAATTAAACAATTTATAATAATTATGTTAGAATCTTCCGTAATACTATATTAGAATCAAAATTCAGCCTTCCAACTTTAGAAACGTGAATTATTATTTCATATCATTAGAATTCCTTTTCAAAATGAACCTTCTTATCTGAAATAAGTAAAGTAAAAAGCTCTTTGGTTGTTATATTCTTTTTGTTTATCACACATTTTGTTTATTTTATGAATATGCTAGAATCTATTTTAGCTTAGAAATTATATAACGAGATTCAAAAAATAGAATTTCTATAGAAGATTAGCCTAAGGAATTATGAATTTTTTTCTAATAATTTCTGGAATATACCTCAGAACAATCATAGTTTTGGATATAGACAAATTTTTCAAATAGTATATCATTGTAATTTTCGTTTAAAAAATATCTAGTTGTACCTTTCATTTTAAAATGGCTGGAGGTAGGGAACATAATTTCACATTAAAGAATATGAATTTCAAATTTATTTCTTATCTACTTATAAACACTGAAATTCTCTCTTGAAAGCCTCTTGCTTACGTCAACTGGACGACACAACTTCCAACTCCGTGTTAGATTTCAAAAAGTTAACTCACAACAACGACAAGTTTCTAAAATTCCTCAGTAAGTGGAATTATCCAAAGCTCAATTTTCTTAAGGTTAGTAATATTTCTTAGGAACCCGAATACAGTCCGCTTTTTCTTTCCCAAATTATACGCACACTGTATGGCAATAAGAATGATTCTAAAACGCAGCTATTTTACAAATTTTATATTTTTAGCTGTTATGCATTCATTTTTGTGAGAAAATATTTACATATATCTCTGGTTAGCTTATCTTGTATGTACAAAAATGAAAACATACATTGTACGATTGTAACTTGAACAGGAGTTTTTTTAAGATTAATATGCAACTGGAGTGAAAGTATGTAGTTTTCATTTCAATATATTATTTCTGCAGGAATAAAACGATCTTCTGAAATAAAATTTTACTTAACATAACAATAAATGACTTTAGAATGTTGCACCAAGAATCAAATTATTCCGCATTAAGCGACAACGTCACAGATGGTAATTGAGCTTGTGAAATTTCATATTCAGAATCTATGTAACATGATACTTTCAACGAAAATGTGGATATAATATTTAGAGCATTTGGAATTAACTTCCGTTAAGATGTACCAAATATAGTCACTTTATTTAATCAACACCAATTAGAACAAATGTTTCATACTGGTACATTTTTCCTTCAATGCTGTCTTCAGCTAGCGCAATGAGAAGCGATTCCGGTAGATATTTTCCAAAAAAATTTATCGCATACAAAGCATAATGACCCGGTCTACTGTATTAGTAAAGGATCCAGGACTTGGTCTTCTTCAAATAGGAATAATGTCTTCTTACACGCTTACGTAGGCGGTAGATTCACAGAAGACTATATATCGTACGATATCGTCCTGAACGCTGATTGTTTTACGTTTTTCTTTAAATTGTTTTTATCACTGAGAAACTTGTGTATAAGATAACTTTTATAACCATAGACTCCTTGAATCAAGCTGAAACTTCTGTAACAGTATTCTCTTTTTCAACCAAGAACTTCTGATTAATCAGTTGCTCTGTGTGACTTCGTAGCATTTTATGACGCATCACTAATGTATTTATTGATAATTGATAGTATCAACTGTTAGGATGAAAATTTACGAGTTCAGGTTGAAGAAAATACTAATAAAATCATAATTAAAAATGTCGCGATGTGCTCGCAGTGTTTTTTGAGTAGGATGAGTTTGATTATTCAATAGCTTGCTGAGTAGGTATATAGTAAAATAAAAGCATATTATTCAATGTTTATTTTATTATGAAAGCTATAAATAAACTAGAATACTGCACATCTATGTATTCGTAGGATAAAATCATTGATTAATTTTCTAGGAATAGTGCTGAAATTTACATATGATTACGATTTAAATATAGATGGGCTTTTTCATTTTATACTATTACAAAATACTGATACTAGTTTAAAATAAGAGTCCTATTACTAACTGGATAAAAAAATAATTTAAACAAATAATAACTATTTATATTTACTTCGAATGTGTTCAGGATTGCTTCATTAACTGTAAAAGCGATATAAATTGATAATTCATTAAAATATATACAAAGAGAAAAAATAACCTTCTTATTAACTACAGTACGAAACTACTTTCAACAAAGCCACTTCATCAATGCTCAAAACCAGGACTGTCAAACTCGCTGCCTACGGACCGCATGCGGCTCGCAATTAATATTTTCACTGGCTAGCCAATATATTAAAACACAATACTACATAAATTTATAATAAATTAGCAAACCGACGTGTGTACAGTTTTGAACATAATTTAAAGGTTTCAATCCTCTGGGAAACGAATTACGTTTATTTTCTAAATAAATATACGTTCAGTATATAAATGGAGGTGATTGAAAATCAGTGCTACTCAAATTTGAAAGCAAAGTAGGAGTAAGCTAGCTTGAAGAATATGCATAAGAACGTCATGATTTACAACTTTGTCCGTTATAACATCTCCGTTTAGGTATCACGCAGTTTTCCAAGTTTGTATGTTGATTGAATTTAGTACAAAATACTGTGAATTGTGGTTTCCTACTTATACAAAACATTTCATTCCTCATAAATACTTTAGTATACAGAACAAAAATAATTTTTATAATTTCTAGTTTCGTTGATTATGATAACAAAAAATAAAATTAAGAAAATGCAGAAACTTATAAGAATTTTTCATGAATCAGTTCATAAGCAAATATCGGATTATTTATTTATTGTTTGATGGTTTATATGACGAGAGCTTTCACTTTCTATTGGATATGTACTATTTACAATAAGCTATCGTATCTGAACCTCACAATCCTGAACATATTGTCAAATAAAACAAACACATATAAAAAGCGTTTTACAATTTTTATCCGATGGCTACAAAATACGTATTTGAAGTTTTACAAGAGAACAATTCTGTAGCTTGTGGACATAACTTTTCAAAAACTTCTGGTATCGCTTTACACGATACGATATTGTCATTGTCTTCACTCGTGACTTGATGAGTTTTTGGACAATTTTCTTTTAATTTGAAATTACATGTTGATATTTTGCAGAAGCTGTTCAAACCGGTCGGTTGAATCTGAAACAAATTTGTAATTGCATTTTAAATATGAAATTAATAATAATTTTAACAATCAAATTTCATCCATTATATACGAGGGCCGTTTTTTGCAGCTTTCGAGATGCTATAAATAAAATACAAGTTCATATAAAACAATAATACAATAATTTTGTTACCAAAAGATTGGTACACTTATTGTTACTTTTCGACATAATCACCGAAGAGATTGAGACATTTGTGATATCTGTGGACAAACTTTTCAATACCCTCTTCAAAAAAGTTGCCGCCAATGCAGCCTAACCGTTCAGTAACAGTAGAGTACAAAACAGACTTTGAAACTTCTGAAAATTCTGTAGACAAAGCAGTAATGATGAATCTGCGGTTTTCTTTAACCATTCTGACAACTCGTTGAACCAGGTCATCTGAAACGACAAATTTGCGTCCTTGGCTCCCTTCATCATGCACATCTTCACGGCCATCTTTATACTTTCTACACCATTCAGCCTGTAGAAAATTAATCACACTTCGTATTTCACACTTTGCGGGAGCATTAATAATGACGGATATTTTTACGTGGCTGTAACACAACGCCGACTGACGCCTGAGTATCAACAACGATGGAATGTGTAGTGCTTCTCAATCGCAAATTATATATATTTAAAGATATAGTACGCTTAATATTTACGTAAATGCGGTACATATAATATCAAAACACAGCGTGAAAAAACATAATTAATTAATACGCTAAAACTAAAATGTAAAGAATAAACGAAATACATTCAATATACACAAAACTCAGAAACGTAATCACAAGAAACTAAATCAAGAATATCTTACGACACAATATTTATCCAAGAAAGCTCTAGGACTCAACCTTATTAAACAAGAAATCCTTCCGGAAAAAAGTTTTTAATTCCTAACCCAGCCGTTTACTTCTACCATGAACTGGAAATTAACAAGAATAACCATGATTTTAAAGCCAGGAATAGTACCTGAATGCGCAAAGTGCTATTGACCACAATCTTATATTTATACTATCAAACGAGAAGCAAACTCAATCACACCAATTAGTATTAGAAAAGTAATACTCAACAATTCAGAAAATGCATAGAGTAGAGCAAATCAATGAAGAGTTTGAAATTAAAAAATATTACTTTGCAGTATTCCTGGATATTGGTCAGGCTATTAACAAAATCTGAAAGGCCTCCTATTTGTGGCGACTACGGCAGATGCATCTAAAAATACATAATACAGATTGCTTGACATGCGGGGATCGTTTTTCTCGTCTGCCTGTAGCTATATCAATAATTAATCCGGAGACGATATGGTCGCTCGCGCCTTCTGGGAACGCTGGATCAGCAGCTATGAAACGCCACTGAAGTTAATTACAGGCTATGGTTGGTTATCGACGACTTCTGTCGTCTATAGGTACCAGCAGCAGCTAAAAATCCGGAGCAGCAGCCCGTCGAGAACCAACCACAGACTTAACTTCAGCAGCGGTCCATAGTTGCTGCTCAAGCCTTCCCATCGACCGTCTCGGCTTCATGCTATTGGGCAGTGAGAAAAATGATCTATTCAAGTCAAGCAGTGCCTATATTATGTATTTTTAAATACGACGGAACATAGCGTAGTCGCTACATATGTAAACTAAAAGAGAACTTACCAACAAATTTCTATAAAATCCTATATCAGCAAATTGTACACAAACATTGAACTAATCCATTGTGGCGTGGTCGAAGGAAGCATATTAGGCCTCATACTAGATCTAATATTTACAGCCAACCTACACACAAACATTAGCACGGCCACACACAAAAGTTTATGTATGATGCTTTTTTTATTTACTACATATTTATTATTTTTATGTGTTATCTGGACTAATATTGTTAGAGATCTGAACTGTGTAGAGATAATTTCACGCTCGATTAATAATCTAAGTAGTTAGGGCGTTTAAAGCTTTTCCTACGAACATAATTTTACAATTAATTATCATTAAAGGCATTGTTCCCATCTAAAATAGTTTTAGTCGAGCCTATTCTACATTCATAAATAGATAATAGTCCCGGCGATAGCGCTGCAAACCACAAAATAATTTCAGGTCAATTAATTCTAATTAAAATTAAATAAGTAGTTCTGGAAGGATGGATGGGCGATATAAAAAAATTTGATCGTGTTAGAATAGAAAAATTAAAAACAGTTCTCAAGTCGCTTAATAATCTATTGAGTGATTGTTTAGATAATAT
Organism: Diorhabda sublineata; assembly: GCF_026230105.1. Lineage (NCBI taxonomy): Eukaryota > Metazoa > Arthropoda > Insecta > Coleoptera > Chrysomelidae > Diorhabda > Diorhabda sublineata. The sequence goes on from NC_079482.1 coordinate 7,699,315, forward strand.
AAAATATTACAAAAATAGAATAGAGAACGGTGGATTATACGTCAACAGTCGTTATACACCCGACTTAAACAAATTAGATGTATAATGAGTGCTGACTTTCTCTATGCTGCTGAATATTTTGGTATTTTATATATTATTTAAAAAATTACTCAATAAATTATTGAGTGAGCTTGGGTGAGCCTGCTGAACCACTATTCCTTTATCAACCTTATATGAATTATCAATAAAATCTAAAATTGATCGGTCTGAAATCTCCATGAAAAATGCAGCGCTACCTCCCGGACTATAATCTCTTCGCTTCCATCAAAATTTATAATATCTAACTTACTTTATCTTTACACTGTAAAAAATTGTTTTTATTATTCTGAAATCGTTTCAATTCACATACAGATTCCAAATATACGAAGGCATACCAGACATTTCATTTTTATGGAAATATAATGAGGTTTATTTCATACGGATCACCTTAGATATATTTTGTTTTTGAAAAACTCCATAAATTTATGTAAGATGTAAGATTTCATTGGAATAGGAACCAATTATTTTTTGTCAATTGTTCCAGGGTATGGGTGATCTCTCTTTGCTAGTTTATGTTTCCATTAATACCTCACCTTATTTAAACAATATGAACTGTTTTAATCCTAACATTTTCCATAACTGGGTGAATGAAGTCATCATTTATTTCGAAATCATCATCAGACAAATTTTGAATCAACTGTGGATATATAAAATTCTTATGCTTCCAAATTTTCTTGCTTTTAGGTCTCTTCTGATTAGAAATTAGTTTCTTTTATAATTTTTTAGTCTTTATAATATTTTGATAAAAAATAAAAGAAGTTGAAACCACAAAGTTTCTTGTTTTTGAAAAAATTATAAAAGAAACTAATTTCAAATCAGAAAAGATCTAGTCAAAAATATTTAGCAGCAAAAACATATGAAAAAGTTTAAGAAATAAGATATTAAAGAAATTTATAAAATTCACATTATACATTTTTGGGAAATATCAATGTCTAGTACTTAAACATAGATTGTTTTGGAACATAATATTTTTTTTCGCCCTGATTTGAAAAAATAATTTATGACAGCAGTGTGGACAAAGTTTTCCACTAATTAGATTTTCCATATGGGATTTTGGTGTTAAGATCAAACATATACATATTTGTTTTCAACTTCTACGTATATTACTATACCCTGATAACATTAAAATCTTCGTTTCCATCTTAGGAATTACTTCAACATTGTAATCCAGGAAGGAAAATATTATTCAATACAGAAAATCTCAGAATATAAATTCATTCCTCGAAGTGTGTGTTTTATTTTAATGAAATCCCTGAAGGTATCGATATTTTCAGACACTGGTGTAAAATTACATTGAAATTGTAACATTGATTCGTATAGAACATCAAATTATTTATTTTTCAATACGGATACATATCTAAATAGCTCACTAACTCTTCTTTTCATTCATTGCTTCGTTCCTCTGCTTTTAGATAGTTTTATCCCTGATATTTGATTTTGACATTAGAATATCATAATCCGAATAAAAATTTCGTCACGTACTATCGACCAAACTCGTCGTTTACTAGATATGTCTCTCAAAAAACAACACTTTCCAGGAAGAACTTTTTTTCATCCCACATTACTTATATGGAATTGTCATTTTTCTTCGGTACTTATTGTCTTTTCTAATAATTAGTCTATTTTTATGTAAGTATGTGAGAGAGTAATAAAACCTAATTCCTTATGTAAAACTTAGTACGGTCATTTTAAGTATTGTTACAGAATAATCTAAATATTTCTTTAAATTTTCATGAGTTAATACTAGGTTCTCAAACTTGTATTAGTCTTTTAAAACTGCAACAGACAAATGTTTGGAGTAGTCAAAAGTAGCTATATATTTTCAATAATTTGGTTTAGTTAAAACTTGCGAGATGCAGTGTGAAAATTCGGTCCTTTCACAGTTCATGAGAAAACATTAATATTTAATTCTTTCAAATCATTTACGGACACAAATTTATGTAAAATTGTTGATAACATTAGTCATTACAGAAGAGAAATATGATGAGTTTCAAATATCCCGTGAAGCTACAAGATAACCAAAGTCTCAAACAGAAAATCATTTGAGAGAAAGTCAAGAAAGTCCGACGGTTGACAAAGTTCTTGTCATTGTTTGAGATGATTAGAGGATTACCCTGAAATGAGTCAAAGCTCACTATGAAAACAGATTTTTGCTGGAAAAATTATCCCAGAAAGTCTATTTAAATAGAAAATAATGATATTGTAGTTTGGAGAAGAAACTGATTGAGGCATGAGAGAAATGAGAAACCAAAGAAGAAATATTAATATTTTATTTAAATTAAACATGGATCAACGATAGATACAAAAAACAATAAATGTGGAAGTAAAACAAGAAACAATTTTAAAGTACATAAACATAAAGGAACGCTAATAGAATTCGAGAAAAGTAGAAAATTTCATGTATTTGGGTGTACTACTAGATAATAAATGCCAAGAAAAAAAAAGGAAATGGAACTAAGCGTTACCAAAAGTAACAGTTGTGTAGGCAGTATTAGAAGAATATTAACATCGAAAGAGATAACCAGATCTACGACAGATCGAATTTATAAGACAATGTTGACCCCTACCCGCATATACATCTGTAAAATTTGACAAATAAAAATAAACAGAAATTGGATATCTGGGAGAGCAGAATATTGAGAAGAATTTTTAGAGGAAAGCAGACAGAATTTAGGATGGGAGATCTAACCATAAAATTTATACACTTTTCAGTGAAGCACCTATCAGCGCGTTTATGAAGACAAAAATATTACAGTGAGCAATGACAGCCTCTTCAAACGAGTGACATGGAAGATACCAGTGGGCAAGAGGAGAAGAGGTACACCAAAAAAAAAACGGTGAGGAGAAGCGGTGGAAGATGACCTTAGAGAGAAAAACTCCCAGAGCTGGAGAGAAAAATCCACGGACCGAAAGAAGTAGAGAAAAATTACAAAGCTATCGACCTAAATGGTCTTTATATAGGGGTAAATATATATGGATCAACGAGGGACATACAGCAGTTAAATTTTGGCAAGATTAAACAATTAAAAGTAGTAGACAGACTTTTTTGAATAATTTATCAACTGGTTTAAATACACTAACAGAAAAGAGGCGCAGACTGTTAATAGTTAATAGGAAGTTCAAACGGTTTTGGTATTGACTTTTGAATCTACTCGTTCCGGTGACTACCTTGAGAACATAAATGTTGGTGTTTTTGAAGAATTATTCTAACAAATGATAGATATTCTTTCTCAAAACTGTATAATAGTAATGGATAATGCAGGTTATCTCTCGAGACTTTTAGAAAAATCGACCCAACCACATAGTTAGAAAAAGATTTATAGAATTGGCTTAATCGAAGAATATAAATTTCCATCCCGCTTGAGCGTGAATATGAACGCTTCATCATTTGTTTTAATTATTACTCTCTCATCCATAAATATAAGCTTTAATGGAAGTGTATAGTTTTCCACATCGTTTAGAGCTTTTCGTAATCCGGAATCCAGTGGCAATATTTGAAAGCTTTAACACTTCTATAATGTTACAATTTAAACGTGAGCTTAGAAGGGTTTAAGGTGATCCTGTTCTTCTTGCATGAAAAATGTCATTTGTATTTAAATTTATTGTTGAACTCAATCTTGGGGGTAGACGATAAAATCCTATTCCAAAAATCATATTTTTTTTCGAAATATTTCCAATATATGGCATAGAATCTCGAACAAAACATGTAGAGAAGAAAACTTTCCAATAAATTGGATAGGATTACTTTTATAGTCTTGCAGTAGAAACCGAAATATTGGAAAATAAAAAAATGTAGCTTTTCTTTCTTTTTATTTACTCATATGTGCAAAGTTTGACTAGTAAACATCGAAATATTTTCAACAAAATTTTTTTTTGTGCAATACTTGAACAGATCTATACAATTATTAAAAAATACGTCAAATCATAACTAAGTGGAATCAATATTCACGGATAAATTCGAATTAAAAAATACGCTGATAACCCCCTAGTGTTAATGCGCATTATATAAGAAAAAAATCGTTCTATTTGATTTAATTGCAAATTCATATATATTTTCTAAATATAAAACATGATTTATTAAAAATATTGAAAAAAGTAATTACATCAGTTTACTGAATTTTTCAAACAAATATGCTTTCACGTTTTCTAACCCTTAGGAAAATTTCTAAACACATTTGAATTAATCCTTAGGAATATGACATTCTTTTACTTCATCACACTTGCTATTAAACTCGTAAAAAGTTCCTACTATCCACAGTTACCCCTCTAGCTTTGTAATATAATCTAGAAACATCAATTTTCTCCCTATATGGAAAATTGCCTCGTTTCCAAAATACTCATTAATAAATTTTTGTACTACTAAGTAAACTTTTACCTTAATTGGTTTATTGTAACCATTTGCTACAGAAACACGATATTTGTCTTCCTTTGAATCGCCGCCGAAATTGAGCTCGGCCACTGTGTAAGGAGAATTACATTTCTTGTATTGACAGTCCTCGGATCTTGCAAATATTTTTCCCGACCAAGTATCTTCAAGGATCACAGAAGCCTGAAAATATGAAAAATGACATGACATCTTCCTTCATACATTTTAAAGTCAAGGAATTTTTTGATATTGTTTTCAATATTTATTAATCTGTTATGGAATCTCATGAATGATGGAATAATGATCGAAATGAAAGGTTATTTCATCCAACTTATCTTGTACTTTTTGACGAATTGGTTCTGATAAGGCGCAGATAATATCTTCATTTAAAATCCCATTTCATAGTAAAGAAAATACTGAGATAAAATTGAAGGACAATAGTAACTGATATAATTTAACAATATCAGCTTTAGTTGACTAGATTTCTTCAGAGACGCTGGATCGAAAACCTCATTAAACAAATATAAAAAGAGATTAGGAAAACGATGAGTGCTCAGACTCAGATGAAGGGATAATACCCTCATTGATTCAAATTCCCGTGGAATATATGACTAGAGAGGCGAAAAAAGCAAAATTGAAGCAAATGTTTGTGCTTCTAGCAATAACCCAATAAATTATGAAGCTAAAGAGAATATTTAGAATCAGCTCCCCGTATACTTAATTATTATTTCAATTCATTGTAAACATTACAAAACATTCTTGAGATAAACTGTCATGATGACGCATTGTAAAGAAAATAACTAACGACACTCAAAATCCGCGTTTTAGAGAACAGACAAAAGATTATGAAGATTCTCTCGAGTAAGCTCTGCAAATGATAATTTATCGTACCTCCTCGGCTATAAATTCTCTCATTCTTCCAAAGATTCTTTCACAATGTTCTTTTGAAATCTCTTCTACATAATTGTATTTATTAATTGACTTTGATGAATTTATTATAAAATTTTTAGAATTTTCCACAACATTCTGGACACAAAACACGATCATTTCGTTGAAATACAAAACAAACACCACACTAATTTGTCATGTTTACTTATGAGGTGAATGTGGAGTGCTCAAGACAATTCAAACGAACATTCAATTCACGTAGAACATTTTTGTCCCCTTAACATCAAATAACAATATAATGTCTATATTAACAAGACTATTACTTAATTTATCATTCTAATATATATTAAAAACATCCACATAAATACATTTTTTTATTTATTGTTAATCAATTATAGTTATCGAATCTGTTATCGTGTTATTTCGTTACTGCTTCTAGAAATAACACTGTTAATTGGTACGGGGGCGGAAATAATTACTTCTATCCACGAAATCATTTTTTTGAGTTTGCTAACAGAAAGGATGGATCATTTTCGGTAATCATTTCGAAGAAATGGCCAGACTCATTGTCGTCATGTAACAAATTCTTCCCTCTTAAGTCCGAGCATTTTTCCAAATAGTCAGTGAATATTACTCCTTTTAAATCCCAAAAACTATAGTCGCTATCTCATTGGCAGAGTTTTTGCTTTTTTGGGATCACGTATATCACATAAAGTATATTGCTTAGTTTGTATTCTTTTGCTTAGGTATAATGACACTGATACGCATGTGAAAATTTGCCTCGAAGCTTTATAAAGATGAGCCAAGTCTGAACCAATTTGTTGTATTCTCCTCAGTGGGTAGTAATAATAAAATTAGAAATAAGAGAGTGTGAGTCATATTATCGCACGTGTGCAATATTTCTCCTCGTATATATAATGCTGATAACAAACTTTTTTATTTAATATACGAGGTATATCCACAGTGGAAAATTCGTTTTTATTTCTATCAACGGTATCGCTGCAATCGCATTTCTGATGAAGGTAAACAAAAACTTGTAACACGCATGTACAAAATTTCGGAAGCTGTGTGAAACATTAGTTTAACAGTTGTATACTTGTGTATTTTCTGTATTTCTACTGGTTTTTTGTGTAACCAAACGGAACTCACTTTGTGGATATTTTGACAAAGACCAAAAGAAAAACAAAGAGTACTGAGAAGTAAAACGTTAAAAAATTATACCTCGTATTATACTATTCGTGGCAAAAACCTATAATAGTTGAAACCACTTTGACTATGCCAATTTTAGGAGTGTTTTAGGTAATTTTTCATTTAAGAACGAAGGTTTCATTTTCTTAAGGGAATAGAACATATCTAGAACACGCATAAAATTCTACATTCAATTAACAATTTATACCGACAAAGTAAAAACCCTAGAAATTTGGACGATTCTACATTTATCTCTATTATTGATATTTTGCTTAAACTGAAAAATCGAGGTGTTGAATCATTTATTATGACCTAACCTACCCTTACCAAAACTAGTTTCTGATCAGAAGAAGCTCAAAAAGTAACTACACACGTTAACGCATACGAACAATATGTTGAAATGCATATAAATGCAGATATCGTCTTTTTGAAAACACCTAATGTATTGGTTGATGAAAAACGTAATTTAGGCAAAAACTTGCACATATATTTCAGAGAGATTGCCCAACAAGTTGCAGTGAAATTTCTCTCTTTAAGAAACCAAAATTCTCGCATACACCTGAACCAAACTTTTAGAAGAAAGTTTATATGAGAAACATCAAAATTAATTTTGAGCATTTTATGGCGTGTTTTATAAGTTAAAAAGTTTCATAGATCACTTTTAAAGATTTAAAACAGTTGTATTATGAATTCAGATTATAGAGATTATATATAAATAAGATTTCACATTCGTAAACATTCACGTATACCATATATAATGATTCATTGACGTTATCCAAAACTTTGTCAACCAGTTCAAATAAAATACGTCTGAATTTTGATTGTAGATAATTCAATAATTTATGTTAATTTTATGATAACAGTTGGGTAATTATTTTAACAAACGCGTTTCAAAATGTATCTACCATTTGTCCTGGTGGAAGAGCAAAGCTGTCTTCATTCGTCATCTCTATCCAAAGTCCTTCAAGTCCAGTGTTTTTAATTTGGATCCCCTTGATATGTCTAGGGGGAAAAGCACTGACCACTTGTAACAGCGCACAAACAGCAAGCATAATTCTATACATTTTTGTAAACCGAAAATTGATCGCCGACTTATTTAAACGGTTACAGAGAACTTGTATTTTGAGAAGATTTCCTCTGCGCGGTTATATAAATTTCTCAACTACGTGTTTGACCGAAATAAATTAACCATTTTTATATTAATTGTAAACATGTTTGTAATCTTTTGTTGTCTTATTGATGCGGGTAACAGGGGCGTATTCGGTACACATGAACTCAATAGTCAAGATAAAACTATTTAATCTTATCTATATTTTTCAAATATTTTGCTAGTCTATTTGATAATTATTTGAATGTTTATTTCATAGCTTCATCGCAATAGCTATGATTTTCAAATTAATAATCAATTCATGAATTAGTGTTAGAGTGAATTAAGTGAGTTGATAATCTATTACCTTTTTATTTATCACTCTTACTCCAAACTTACCTTGCAGCCATCTCAGCAGATGTACACCGAGTGGATCGCATGCGGGCGTCAAAACAATAGGCGGCCGGTCGCATCATCTAATACAATCGAGTCGAAATTTGGTATTCTGAGGGACTAGTACGAATTTGTGTCATAGGAATAATGATAATTTATCAAAGGCAGAGATCATGATGTTCAAATTTGATCCAATTATTTCGGGAGATCTACAATACTTATTGCAACATTTTCAAAATGAAGTGATCAATATTTTAAGCGAACTATTCGTTATGAGACACATTTTCGAAAAAGCCAAATATTTTGCTATAATTTTCGAAGACTCATCACTAAATATTAAGGGTATGGGGATAAAAAATCCGTACATTTCTAGACAGCTTAGCAAGGAAAGTAGGCGTTGACTGAAATGTTATTGTTTCTTGTAATTGGGCAGTTGTCCGAAATATAAACTTTAGTCTCTGTTAGAAGTTTAGTTTCAAGTATGGAAAATCTAAAAAAAAATGAACGACGTAAAACACTTTGCCATTTTGATCAGACAGAAAATCAGAAATGCCAAAAAAAGAGAGATTTGGTTGAAGCGGCTCACGGATAATTGGGAGTCATTTAGCGAAAATTGATCAGAAAATCGATAAGAAATATGTAAGCAAAATTCTAAAGGAACAGAATGTAGTTCAAAAATCAAATCAAATTTTCTGAGAAGCAACAAATGGAACAAAAAGAAGTCTCAGTGAAAATGTGTTTTCTCTTGCTAAAGGGTTTGTAAGGCGTTATCGAGAATGAGTCATATTTTATTTTTGATGGGAGTAACAATAATAAAACTTATTATTTTCAGAAGAAGTCAATTCAGAAGTGTATTTCTAAAGTCACAATAAATTCAACTCGAACGTGTGGGTACGATTGGAGATATCTTCTTGTGGTCATTCATCAGCATACATGTGACCTTCTGGAAATTCTGTAACTGCAAAAATATATGAAAAAGAGTGTGTTAGATCTAGATCAATACAGATCGTGAAGAAACAGCATCCTAAAGGAAATTTTATGTTCAAGCCAGATATTGCAACTGCTCATAATGCAAAGAACGTTATGTAAGAATTGGGCCAATTGAACGTTTTTGGACAAATTTGAAACGAAACGTATATTCTGAAGGTTGGGAAGTAACTACACATAAAGAATTAAAAAAGATAATTCTATGGAAACTCCAGCAAACACCAGATTCAGTATTTCATAATTTAATGCAGCATTTAAAAACAAAAATTAAGAAAGCGAGCCGACTAAGTGCTGATTCAGTTACATAGAATGTGTGAAATTATAGTGTAGTTACGAAAAACTAATAACTTGTTTGTAATTAGATGTGCGAACACAATCGAACATGAAAAGTAAAAAAGAGCTTCGAAAAAGAATTCTGGATATCATTCCTAGAGCATTAAACGTGTCGTCTCAGGCTCATTGATTAAATCTGATCGTTAATAACGGTGTCAGCTTTAGAGGTGAAATGTTTTTTATCTGGCATAAGAGATTTATATTTACTTTTATATGTCTAAAATACGGTGGTACATTTAATTAAATATCCCACCAGAGACATGAGAACTAAAATATGTGCTATCAATAATACGAATCTAGAAACATTCAAATTTTTTCTTCAGTTTTAATCTAATTCGAAGGCAATGATGATGAAATTATTTCAAATTCTTTCCAGTTGTTCAGGACAGCAATAGATCTCATGATTCACCTTGTTATTTGGGTGCTATTCAATGGTATCTATGTGCGAGTTTCGTAACATTTTTATTAATTTTAGAGCCTGCATAGACTTAGACATTGATTTGCAGGTACAGCAACAGATATAGAAGTCTTTTCTTTGTCAAAAACAAATAAGTCATGTCACCATAAAAGCGATTAACTAATAAATAATCCAGTTCAATCAATTGAATTAGCAAAAAAATAGAGCTAAGATCATTTTCATTAGGCACGATTGCTTTTATAGAGGGTAATCATTCAAAGCAGAATTGAGCCAACGAAGACTTTTGGTTCCATAGATAAGAAGGTTAAATACGGAAAATAATAATTTTGTGCGTTTCGAAGGGGATTCCCCCGGAACAAAATAAATATTATTAGGGTGGAGTACATATAGTACATATACAGTTTCCATGTTCTTAATATCTGACTTTTCATTTTTTAATATTCGAATTTTCAATGTAGTAAAGATTTTAAGATGTGGAAATTTATTCTTTTTCTTCATAGTACATACCTGCATTAAGTACATGGGTAGATTTCTGACTTTAAACATACTTGATTCGTTCAATTATCCACCTCGCACAACTAAAGTTGAAATAGACACTTCTCTGAATGGTACAGTGTAGGTAAGTGTGGATCTACTTGCGAAAGTAAAAATATTCGGTCTGATCTATTCTTTACACATGAATTAGTTTATTTATGCTTTGGTTTCTCTTATTTATTCTCTTATTTATATGAGTACGGCTCTGATCCCATTATAGTAACATTAATTTAAGATAGAGTAACAGGCTACGCATTACACAACATTGTGACATGTTTTCTCGGAACGTCGATTGACCCAAGATTCATTTTAGATATATCGTGCGACATTGTCCAACGTCCAAACAACTGTTCTAGGAATTACTCAACAAATTAATTATATGGTAACTGAAGGTTACGTTCCTGACCCCTACTTCGTAGTAAAAGTATCATATGAGAAAGTTTCTGTCGAGAACACGTGTAATATCTGAAATTAGTTTTCTCTCTATCAATTAGTGATTTGGCTGTTTTTATTCACCATGTTCTTCCTCAATATCATATACAATCATGTTGAACATTCCTCCATTTCGAAAACCATTTTTAGTCACATATTGATTTTCACTAATTCCTTTGCGCTATCTTTTGATATTCATTTATTTGTTAAAATACATAACCAATAAGTTTTTGTTATGTTTCTGATATCATCTGTCATCATTTCGCCTAAATCTTCCTGATAGATTAGCTTTAAGACTTATACAGAATGAGTTTTATGTATGGAACGCCTCAATAATCTTGGAAACGGCTTGTACGATTTTTATAAATTTTTTTTGTGATACGACTGGTATTATGGTGGTATCTACATTGTTGTCATCTCTTTCCCTTTTCAGGAAAAATAATGAACTTTGTTATTTCATACAGATTTACCTATATATTTTGTGTTTTTAGGAATCCAAGAATACTGATTATTTTTTATGTTATTCTTTACACCTAATCATATTTTCGGTCTTATAACTACATTTACATCTCTAACAAAATTACAATAAATATTGTACATTTAGGTGGCTACGATTGAATAAACTCGTTTAATTTGATTATTGTTTAATAATTTATGTGCTAGTAAAAATCTCAAAATCTCGTAACAAGGTCTAGTGTCAGTAAGTTAGTAGAAGGTTTAACGAAACTGGTGCAGTAAAATATTTATCCAAATCATAGCGTAGAAAACCTACAATAACTGAAGACAAATCTGTAAATGTTATAAGTAGATCGACACTTGTGAAGTACAAAAATTGAAAATTTTAGAAAACATACAGTAAAGGCGATTACAGCATTTACTTCAATACGATTTTTAAAACTTTGCAATACATTTTGCAACACCCCTGACTGCTCAATTTTTATCACTGTGGTAATCCTATTTTTAATTCCTGAATATTGGTAGGTTTTGTTTTATAAACGATGTTTTTTTACGTGACCCCACAGGAAATAGTCTAAATGATTCATGTCGGGTGATCACGGGTGAAATTCGATAAAATCACACCTTTCAATCCATCTTCTGGGAAACAAATTATTTAGGTATTGCCTCACCACACACGCATAGTGAGGTGGGGCATCATCTGGTTGTAGCCAAATATTGTCGTTGTGGATATTATTATTTTTTAAATATTTCTAATAATGAAGTTTTCTTTTAAATATTATTGAAAATACTTACTTGGATTTGGAAATATCCGAGAAAACACAGGTATAATACTGTAAATCTACATACATGCAGTTTCTCGGGATATTGGATATGGGATTCATACATCCAACGAGGATTATTTGACCATTATCTACAGTTATGCCGATATACGTTTCCATTGATACAAAAAGTTGCCTTATCGCAAAACATAACAGTACTTAAACATTTTGGATCGTTTTGATTGTAATATTTTTCCATTATTAGGTCTGCAAACTCTTCACGTTTATCAAAATCATAATCTGACTACTCTTGAACAAGTGTTACTTTGTATGGATGTAATTTATTATTACATAAAAGTTCCATTACAGATGTTTGCGAAATATCAAATTCCCTGGATATAACAGGACACAAACATCTAAAGATTTTTTTTCAGTTGATGCAGTTTTTTGCACCCTCATTTGGATAAATCTTTTACTGAACCAGTTTTGTTAAATTTTTTTACTAATTTACTGACAGTAGATCTTGTTATGGGATTTCGGTTAGGATATAAATTATTAAAGATATTACACGGTTCTTGTTGACATTTACGCCTATCACCATATCTTAATATCATTAAAATATCAATTCGATATTTCTCAATAAACGATCCATTGTGACTTTCAATAAGCTGCAACAATAATAATTTATTGAAACGTCAAATTTGTTGTTGTAGCAGTAATAGCCACCTAAAAAATAATGAGTATTTCTTAAGGATATAGAAAAGTGAAAACGACACAGGGTGATTCATTTGAAATAACAAAGTTCATTATTTTTCCGGAAAAAGGAAAAATCTGACAACAATGTAAATACCACAATATAATCGCTCATATCACAACACCCACAACACAAAAAATTATAAAAATCGTACAAGCTGTTTCCTAGATAATTGAGGCGTCCTATACATAACTCTATATTGTGGGGTTGGTTAAATAAATGAATAACATTCAAAGAAACCAAGGAAAAGTTCCGAGAATAATATTGTGAAAGCACGCAAATCGAATTAATTAGAATAACTCTGCAAATCTCGATATGATCCTTCGATTTTTTCCTGTTTCTGCCACGTGTGTAAATTTGATGCTGAAGCTTTAACAATGGAAAACTGATGAGGTTGGATAGTGACATTTTCACTTTATCCTCTTTTGAGTTCCGCCACATGAATCCTGTACAGAAATAGAAATTCCCAGTTCAAATTTTAAGTGAAAATTCACTATTTATTCAAACTTATCTAATTTTCTCTCAGTGAATTCTGTATTTTTCATTTCGTTGGAACATTTCTTCGTGATATTATCATCAAAATAATTTACTCCTTTCTGTTGTTTCGTCAATAAAACAAGTGAAGATATAAAATACTTTATCTAAACCTTAGGTACTGTATAGATCAATTTCTATTTATTAGATAAAATGCATGACATAATCCACTCAATACATTCTGATTATCTCGATGCAATTTGAAATATGTATACAAAAGTTTACAAAAACACTGAAACTAACATCTGTTCAAAGGAATTTCCTAGAGATAGTTACAGTTCAATAATTCCAGGCATAATCGTGTTTAATTAAGAGCCTTTTTGAATACGTCGCCATTTCAGATGTGCACAGAACTTATCTTTGGATTGTTTGTACTATAAATAATTTATTGTTTGTTGTGTTTCTTAATCGAAAACATATAATTTTATCTTAAGACCATGCTATAAATTAACAAATATTTTTAATATTTTACTGACAAAAACAATAAGAGAAATGGACTCGATAAATGCAAATATGCAACGACAGTTTTTGGATTCCAATACAAAAATTTGATAGGAAACTCGATCAAGGGTAACGCAAAACTATGTAATCAATCAGAACTGGTCTTGTCCAGTACAGAGTAATGTAAGCCAATTCAATGGAAAATATAAAATTTATCTGGACTATGATTTTTCTTATAGCTATTCACTATAATTTCATTGAAAAGTAACTTACCTTGATGACAAAGTGATATAATGAGATCGTCAGAAAGTTAAATTGAAACTTACAGATCAGTTTTTTTATATTTAACGGGTAAAGACAACTTTTGATAAATGTAAATATTCACCGATGCACCGATGGTCTTTAGATTTCAACAAAAACATCGGTTAAACTTCACAAAAATCTAGATCTTTCAATGAAGGAAGGGTAACGCAAAATAAGCTAATCTAGTCAATTTTATGCAGTTTAGCCAAGAGAAAAAGAATTCTATTGGCTATTCACCATAATTCTCTCAAACAACAGAATAAATAAATACAATTTTTGAAACTGATATTTACAATACGATTGTGGCAGTACAACGCAAAGGTTACTGCAAATCCAAAAAGAAATACCGTTTTCCCGTTTTCATATGGTCATGAAAACTTGGTGTTTATTTTTTCATATTCTATTTTTCTTCATTCTTTACATTTTGATTCCTTCGTCCACTTAAAAAACATTGACTGATTTAATGAGGAAGGTCTCAAAAATAATGTTGTATCCAAATGTTCACTTTCTCTATTAAATAATCATTAAAAAAATGCCTCAATATTCGAAGTATAGCCCATTGTATTCTATAATTTTAACCGAACATTCAGCTCCTTGAGACCTTGGTGAAACGATTCTTTGGGCTTAGATACGAAAAATCATCGCATAGCATTTTCTGAGAACTCAAATTAAATACTTTTTTCAAGTACTATATTTTTACATTTTCTAAACACACTATTTAAAAGCAATAGAATTTTCAATATATAAAATGGTGTTTTAAATTCTGCTTCTATCAGTATTTTCATTTTGTTTATCAGTTCACAATATTATTACATAATATAGGTTATCTTTATCGGGAAATTGAGAATATTAAACAATATTCTACGTTGCATAGATATAGAATTAAATTTATTCTCTTATAATCTACAAGGTGTCGACGAACTAAATTCTTAACATACTATTTACTACCTCTGCATCAACATTCATAAATTACATTATTTGACGCGGGGAATAAGAGACTATCGAACATTTGTTCTGCTGTTGCCCTGCCTTGGCGGTAGAATGACGTTAAATGCTGAAGAATAACCCAGTAGATTGCCTAGAAAATGCAGCAGAACTAGGAATAGAACAAGTGAAAAACATTATTCTAGTTGTGAATACTTATAAATAAACTATAAAAGATAAGAGGGTGGTTAGCTAGCTAGTTAACTAAGTTTCCAAATTTTGGAGAAAAAAGGTACTACAATGGGCATTAGGCCTCTGACTTCGACTTTTCCAATGCTAAGAACCGACAAATTACACTATATTTTCAAAGAAAATTAACCTTGCTAAGTCCATTCATTCAAGGCGCGGCCAATCCAGCAAATCATCATAACTTCATAATTCATTTTTATGAGACACGTAGAAATAATTGGAACAGTCTCATATTTGAGGACATCTTCTGTTTCAAACTTGACTTTACTTTTGTTTAATGAGATAAAAACAATTCTATCTCTTGCAACAGATTTTTGGGATTCTTTTGAAAGATGCATTTCCTAATATTTGTTTTGTTTACCAATTTACACTACGTTTCGCCGTACTAATATGAGCGAAGTTTTAATAAACTAAAAACTGAAAATAATTTCATACTTCATGATCCAGTCATATTTCTTTCTGTGAGTCTCGCAATCATATTAACTATAGAAGAAGTTAAATTTGTTTAAATACCGCGAATAATGAAATTTTAATATCAAGTATGTATGCTACCAATATGTATAAGGTGTTACTTTGTTTTGTCACATCCTTCACGGCACGTTCTGCATTCGCTCTCACATTTTCAACGGAATAAGAGAGAGATAGAGAGAGAGAGAGAGAGAAATGTTTTATAGTCAAAAAAATTGTTACAATTTGTAGACAAAAGCTTGTAAAAACTAAAAAACAAACATAAAAATAACTAAATAAAGATACAAATAAAATAAAATTTCAATATACAGAAGAAAAACACAATGAGGAACAAAAATATAGGTGATAGTAATAGATACTAATTAGTATAGAAGTCGTATATGAGTCCATAGCAAAAATTAAACCAATATGCAGCATGCCCGGAATTAGATATTATTATTAGAATAGAAGTCGTTTAGAGTAGAAATCACTTTCCAGTAAATATACCCTCAAATTATTGCGGAATGCGGGAAAAGATGATATCGATTTGATTTCAATTGGCAAATGACTGCGAATTTTTTGCAATGTAAAATATTGAGCCCTTAACTAATTCTGAACGTGAAGTAGGTAGATAAAGGTCGTGCTCCGCGTTCCTAAGTGGATAGCCGTACAACGACCTTTCTGAAATTGTAGAAGCGTGCTTACGAAATGGGCAAACAGATTCAGAGAGGAATAGTGAAGGAAGAGACAGAAATTTTAAATTGCAGTGAGCCCTGCTGTTTAGTCCGACAGCTCTCTTTTGTAGTTTGGATATTCGCTCAAATTGAGTCGCACCACACGTACCCCAGAAGGGAAGTGCATATCGGAGATGCGACTCAATAAGGGCATAATAAACTGTTAACGAGGTGGATAATTTCAGTTCTTTGGAATCTGATCTCAATGCAAAGCAGGAGGTGCTTAATTTTTTAGATAAAGCGGCAATATGTAACTCCCATTTGAAGGAATTGTCCACAATAAGCATTTAGAATTTTACAGATTCAACGACGTCAATGGTAGTGATATTTGATAAAAATGGGTGAAATTTATCCTTATATGATAAATCTTTAGTTTTAGAAATATTGAGATACAGAAGATTAGAATCACACCATGATTTAAAGGTGATTAGGTCACAAGATGAAGAGAGAGAAGTAGAGGCAGGCCGCCAACAAGATGGAGTGACGATGTAAAGAAAATTGTAGGAAATTGGATACATACAGCTCAAGATAGAGATAGATGGTTTAAACTAGAGGAGGCCTATATCCAGCAGTGGATGTAAGATGGCTGATAGATGATGATGAGGTCACAAGATATGGTCCTATGAAGTGCCGTGAGATCAGGGAGGATCCAAGAGAAACTAGTGTCATCTGCAAATAGACATAGCCAATAGAACGTCATAATGGAAAACCCATAATGTGTTCTTCCATATTTTGGATCGTTTCCTCCTTATTCTTTCACGAAAATAGTAAAGAACGTGAAAGTGATTATCAATATTTGGGCCTTCAAGAATTCAGTAAAAATCAAAACTGATTTATTTAAAAGTTTGATTTGCTAACGAGCTTTTCCAATTTTCAGTGAATATAGGCTCCTCATTTCTTGTTATTCAAACGTGTAAGTTTTAGGCAATGACACTAATGATTAAAATGATGATGAGATCCAATCAGATTATCGATTTTATCGAGACTGTGATGAATTTTGTGATGTGTGACGATGAAGACTCTTGAACGACTTGTCCATCTTGAAACGGTTCAAATCTTCAAGAACACGTACATGTAATAAGCATTCAGTGTCGTACATATCTTTCAATAAATTATAAGTTTCAGTAGCGATTTTTCCAAGTTTCCCGTAACATTTCGTTTCTCCATTTGTTCAGTATAAGTGATTTGTTTTTAGAAGTGAGAAGCATTGCATTCGTAATAGAATATTTCGCGAGAACAATTCTCGGTTGCTATTTCTCGGTTGCTATCTACTTCTTCTGCGGCGTTACCAAGTTCTTTATTAAATAATCTCTCGTACATCTCTAAAAATAAGCACACAGAAAACGCAACATTAAATTGATTTTTGAGGCACTTTTATTGTTATATTTGAATCATATTATATTAAATATTTTTATAATTTGTCAATTTTTTGTTTGTAGGATGAGTGTTTAAAAAATAATAATGGAAAAAACATCTTCATACCAAACTATCGCAAATATCGTAGACAATAATAAAGTTCTAAGGCTTTTCGGAAACTATGATCTGAGGTCAGGTAGATAATCTATCAGCTGATTTTGAATCTTAGCCCAGAACAACATAGGGATCACAGTTTCCGAACGTCGCGTTGACTTTTCGGTGAAAATTTCAAACTTTAAACATGATCTACAAGAAGTTCTGCTTTTTGTGCGGTTTTTATTCCATGATTTGTTTTTAGTTGCATAATGGGTTCTGGATGTTGAATAAATATCATTGAGTAGTTACCAACGATTTAGCCTCTCGGATTTTGCACTAGAGTTTAATTGAATTAAAGTATGAAAACTGGTCTACTGGGGTAGAAAGGATCATATCATATGACTACAACCTGATTAATTTGTTTCACTCTAATAGTTATTTGTGGATTATAGGCGACATATTTAGAATGTCCTTATTCCAATAATTCATATGTTGCCCGAGGGTGTACATCTATTGATAGTACATACAAATTTTTAATTCCGTATCAGTTCATTTTGAATAATAAATAATCAAAATTTCGAAATTCGATACCGAGAAAATGCAGAGACACATACTATGACCGATTTTTGAAGTCAGAAAATGCTGTAGAAAATATTTATGAAAATATGTTGTTGAATTACTTTTACTGTAGAAAAATGTAGCTATCTGCACAACCTGTCAGAAATGCCAACTCTATGTACATGGTACCTAAAGGTATAAAAACTCATGTACTGGTATGAAATTAACGTTATTTTGTCTATAAGAAGTTATCAATATATTTTTATCAAATAATTTCAAAATAAAATGAAAAAAGTATCCATACATAACTACCTCTGAAGCAATAACCGATTAATAGAAAAATAATATGTCTGAGAATAATTCCAAGAATATAATTTTTTATCGTTCTTTACCGAATCTCTTTTAATAATGATGATCTTAATAAAAAGATCAAAGTGAAATAAACCACAACTGACCTCTGCACTTTCCTCTTTGGTCTATAGTAATATATCTTTTTCATATTGACGTTAGTCAATCTCTAGTAAATCAGAGAGAAATGATAAAAACTGAACTAACCTAGATTTTGCATATAATGACGAAACACTTATGATAGAAGAACTACTTTTACTACGTTTCGAAATAGAGTGGTTAACAATTTGTTTGTTTCTATTTATTATCGTATCGCACATAGGCGTTCCAAATTCACCAAATATTGAGAAAATCGAACTTCTCGCATACAGTAATGATATTTATTCACCAACCATATCCAATTTGCAAAATTTGACAAAAGAAATAAAAGCGGAGATAGAAATAAAATGGTATCGGTAGCACTGCAGGCTACATTTCTTTTTAAAGAAATATAATCAATATAGGCTAGAGGACAAATGTACTGAGGGGCGCTATCGATGATTTGTTTATCTAATAAAAGACTTACGCAAATATGGAATATGAACCAGCATTATACGATCAAAACATGTAAAAATATAGTACGTGCAGAAAACAAACAATATTTTCTTATTTAAAATGCGAGTAAGTGACTTTAATTCCACTAAAAAATAAAAAGTATGCTCAATATATCGTGAAGCTTCTTGATTTTTATCAACTTATTCTTTTAGTTGGTTTGGATGAAATTTTCTAAGCGTCTCGCATACTCTATAGATATTGATGACAATAAATGATTGTGTTTAACAATTGGTTGAATACTCAATAATACAGCGTAAATGGATTATTTTATTTTTTATATGAAACAGAAAGATGAATTCCACATTATTGATTGTATTTTTCATTGATTTTACAAATTTCATAACAATTTTTTATGAAATAAATGGAATAAAAATAATAAATAAAATAGTTTCAATAGCTGAATGATTCGTGAACGCGACTCACAATCCTCCGGCTTCTATATCGAATCTCATTAGGAACGTGAATACAAAAAGTAAAGTTTTCTGGAAGAAAAATTGTGAATTTTCACTGAAAAACTATTTCTAGTTTCATATAGAAAAATTTTTAAAAAATGCTTAATTTAAAATGCACTAAAATTTGTGAAGCAAATCTTGTGAATATACAGAGTAAGTTTTATGTATGGAAGGCCTCAATTATCTCGGAAACGGCTTGTACGATTTTTATAAATTTTGCAGAGGTATTCTAACCCAACCTAACCTTATTATTCTCGTAATTTTTCCTTGGTTTCTTCAATTGTTATTCATTTATAAATCCAACCCCAAAATATGGAGTGAGTTTTATGTCTAGAACGCCTCAATTATCTCGGAAACAGCTTGTATTATTTTTATGTACAAGGGTCTTGTGAACTTTGTTATTTCAAATGAATCACCCTGTATCGTTTTCGCTTTTCTATACCCTTAAGAAATACTTATTATTTTTCATCTAATGTTCCCTATACATAATTGCTATAGTTTCGTAGTTAAATCTACATTTACGTTATCTCCGCCGGAAGTTAAAATATTACATTAGGTGTATGACTGCTACAATAACAAATTTTGAGTTTCAATAAGTTTATTGAAAGGCACAATGGATCGTTTATTGAAAAAGAATGAATTGATATTTTAATGATATTAGGATATAGTGATAGGCGTAGAAGTCAACAAGAAACGTGTAATATCTTTAATAATTTATATCCTAACCGAAATCCCATAACAACATCTACTGTCAGTAAATTAGTAAAGAAGTTTAACAAAACTGGTTCAGTAAAAGATTTTTAAACTGAAAACAAATCTTCAGATGTTTGTGTCCTGTTAGAAGACGATCCACACTTGAATACTAGACAAATATACAGGGAACTTGATACTTCACAAAACATCCGTAATGAAAATTTTACGGTATGATAAATTTCATCCATACCAAGGTAACGTTGGTTCAAGAGTTGCCAGATGACGATTTTGGTATACTTGAAGAGTTTGTAGATCTGATGATGGAAAAATGTTACAATCAAAACGATCCAAATTGTTTAAGTAATGTTATATTTTGCGAGGCCACTTTTTGTATTAATGAAAAAGTAAATCGGTATCTACAATTAGTAGATACTGGTCACGTAACAATCCTCGTTGGATGCGTGAATCTCACACCCAATATTCCGAAAAACTGAATGTATGGGCTGGAATAATAGGGGACAAAAAATTTATTGTAACTTTGTTGGAGATCCTGTAAATGTAGCTATAACTCATAAATTACGGCATTTAGGTGTAGAGAATATTACATTAAAAATAATCAGTATTCCCTGAAGATTTCTAGAAGCACAAAATATATAGGGTGATCTGTTTGAAATAACAAAGTTCATTATTTTTCCGGAAAAACGAAAGATCTGACAACAATGTAAATACCACCATAATACCGGTAGTATCACAAAATCACATCACATAATAAAACTATGGATACAGAAATGTGTACGAACATTTACTTTCTATAATTTACTGAAAAGTCCGCTTATATTGTAGTTAACACTGGGAACTTGATTTGAAATTATTAAAAAATGATTGTAATATGTAAAAACATAGACTATGAGTTGATAGAGGACGTTTAACATATACTGTATGGGTTATTTTATAGTATTATTAACCATTCAACTATTTTCATTACACACATTATCCACTTTTTTAAATAATTTTAACCCAGCTAATTATTAGAAAGAAATTTTACGCCAAAAAACTTTTTTACCCATTTTCTAGCTATGATAACATAAATAAATTAGAATTCAATTGGTATATGAAAGCAAATACAAAAGAGAAGAGGAAAATTATTTGAATGAGAATATTGCCTCAACCCTTTTTTGCTAAAGCGTGTATTTGCTCTACTTTAAATCTTTTAACATTGATGTATGGGAAATCTTTGATAATTTTTGATTTTATACTATCTGCAGCTACTTACTAATTGATGCTTCCAATTTGTTGATAGTTTGACAGTAAAAAGTCATCTTGATTCATCTAATGTTTGAGCTAAATTTCATTTCAAACATTCATTTTTATTACCAGTGTGAATTCATGAATACTTTTACTTGCTTGAGTTAGTAAAAGTTGACAACCTAACTTAATTTAACCTTCCCATTTCCTTGATTGTAACAAGATGTATTAGTTTTGTTGACTTTAATAAAATATGTGATATTCGTACTTCCTTTCACATTTTTTAGATTTTTTATCATTGGAATGTTGTTATCGTATTTTACATTCTGTTCTAGCTCAATTTGTCCACTATTCAGTTCTTCCTTGAGTTACTACACACTAATTACTAAAATTTAACATATTCTAACCAGTTAATTAAACACGCACTGAGTAGTTTCCAAAAAAAAAGTGAAAGGAACCATAACTCTTCAAAAAAACGAAAGTTTGCGCGTGCTGTTGCATGTATGCATGAAAATCAGTTTATCAAATTTCAATAAACCACTTCAGGCATAATTCTTCCTAGGCTCGGTACATACTTTCCGGTATTCCCGTCGGATAAATCAGTACAGGCGAAACAATAAGATCACGACGTTATTATTCTTGAAAGAAAAGAAAAACAAAAGTGGGAAATCCTATTATAAATATCGGTGGAGTCAATACACGGTTACTAAAAATATAAGATTCTATACATAACCGTAACTATCAACAGATAAATGCTGAAATTCACCAAAAACTCATATTTTTCATATAATTGTCATTACTTTCAAATGGTTCATCAAGTAAATGGTTTTTGAGATTCAAAATTTGATTATCAGACTTGAACATCAAATATTTCCTTAGCTGAATCATATAAGTCTCTCAAATTTCTATTCAAAAATTTTTTCAAAAGCTTTAAAATTTCGTATTAGCTAACGGAAGTACTACTCCACTGTTTTTTTTATTCCAAAGTAAAGTATTTACGCATTTTTGTCCGACGTAATGTTTACTATTTTTGTAATCATTTGTATGAATCGTTATCAGATGATTTTTAAATTAAGAAATGCTACCAGGTCTTTGTCCTAATAAAATTGATTGCGAAAATTTCTTTGAGTATTATAAAAAACAACATAAAAGCATACAGTTTGCTCGTATAAACAGAATTAATAAATTTTATGAGAATCTTCTTTGTTTTAAAAATAAATATCTCGAATTGCCATTCGTAATATTGAATTAAAATAAAAAAGGTTTTTACGTGAAATTATAGAGAAGAGATCACATTTTCTGTATTATCTGTTATTCTCAAAGCAATAAATGGAAAAACATGATTATACTAATTTATTTTCAGTTATTTTATCTCCTATACACACTGTTCATAAAGTAACAGTAGTTGCTAATGTCTCGGTATCTATTAGGTTCACAAAAAAGTCTTGAATAAAAGTTTTTTTAATAATTACGGCCATCTGCAGTACACACTTTATATATTTTCACTTATTCTTAATCTACAGTTATTTGAAAATCAATAAAAATTGTTTCAGATTGTACACGCATGTTTGAATAATATCTAGACGATTGTAAAGAAATTATTAGACAATTTTATGTGTTTTTTGAAACAAAAAACTTGTTAATTTAATAGGAAAATATCTTAGAACTGGTCTCAATAGAAAAAAAAAGAGAAAATTAAAAAAATATTTCAAAGATGCAAATGCATCTTTATTCATAGCGCCGCTTAATTTCACAAGAGATAGGTGCTCGAACGAGTTGAAACTGAAATTTTTTTGCAAGTCCCAAAAAACTTCCTTTTTGGTCCCTTAACATTAAGTCCTTGACCGAGGAGATTTCCCCTTACAAAAACACAGAAGCTCTGATTTTTTCTTTTTAAATTTCTTTAGCTGAGGGGCATTTAACAGCATCGCTTCGACCATGGACAATTTTTTTTCATAGTTGAATGCTCTACAAGTGTCCATTGCGGTCAAGTCGTTACTCGAACCGGCGAGGTAGTACAGGCCTCTAAATTTGGTTTTTCCATGAAGTTCGCGTTTTTTCGTATTTATCTCGTGAATGACAAAGATAACTCTAAACTGAGCAAATTGAATTTTCTACAAAAAAAGTCGTTAGCAGTAAGTCGCTAAAATAAATATTTCCGGAGATATTCAATGATAAATTTTTTGTGATTTCAAATACCTGCCCATATAAGTTGTGGCTTTTACAAATCATCAGTATCACTTCCCTTTTTTTAGACTTTGGAATTTTGCTTACTTCTGGAGTAAAAACGATTTATAGTTTCTATTTCCACTTTCAGTACCGTCATGTTGATATTTCTGATTCCATTTCTCAAACACATTTTCTCCCATTACTTCGTTGATTTCGTTACGAACCATTTTCAATATCACAAACGATGCTAAAATTTTCCTATTTAAATTATAGTTTTTATGTATTGTTTTTTTAAAGCTGTTCACATTATGTGTTAACTGTTATTATGAAGACAATTTCCAAGAAAGACTTTTTATTTGTTTGCGGCAAACTAGATATTTAAATCAAATATTTAAATGAGACTCTAGCAGCTGCAGTCAATAAATAATTTGACGTCATAATGAACACAGCGGAATAGTGAAAAGTAATAAATAAATTAGATAAGTGCTTAGTAATAAGTGTTAGTGAATAGTTTAGTGTATTTGGTGTTAATATATGAATAAATTGCGTGAGTAAGATACAATGTGTCTATAAATTCACCCCACTGTTTAGAATTGTTAAAATAAATAATAAATATTACAATTATGTTCCTTTAACTTTATATTTCACGAAACTTCATATTTTTGCTACATATTTAAAAATGTAATTATTTAATTTCCGTTCCACTCACTTATTTTAAAAGAAATTAACTGACCGCAAGTTTTTACAGAAGGAAACTTACCAAATATAAACTTAGCTTATGTGTTAATCAACTCTCTAAGGGACAGTAGTTTGTATACTCCTCTATACCTAAAAAAATAGTTGATCCACTAAATTAATAATATCAGTGTGTAAATTGTCTTGCAGCTTACGTATATCACAAAAATTGCAGGTTAAGAAAAGGTAAACGCTCGTAAACACAAACATTCCGTATTGTCACATGTAACATACTGCTATAAATCTTAAGAAAGAGAAAATTAAATTGAGTTGAGGTCGGAGATTGTATAAATCTCGCATTATCCCACTGACCGTAGATTGATGAAACGATTCAACTGGTTACTAATTCCTAATTTCCAAAATCCCTAAATCCTAATTACTAAATAATATCTAGAAGCATTATACTACAATTTGTAAAATAGATTGGATGCTCTTATTTCCTATTTATGACAAAATGCTTGTTTAATTAGATGCAGATAATTTAAATGAATCTCACAAGAAATCTAAGAACTTTCCAGAAAACTGTGACTTCCAAAAATTGGGCACACATATTTAAGAAATGAATTTGATGACTACCAATTGAATATATTTTAAAAACATCGACAACCACATCAAATATAAGCATTGACGCATAATTTTGACTTATTGACTTGAAATTCACAAAATTGAAAAAAAAAACAATTTTTCACCGATTAATGGAAAATATAGTTTCTACAATTAAATCGGTACATATGGATACATATGGTACATATATTTCTATAATTTTTCATAGATGTCTATTTTTCCAATAAAGAAAAAAACAGACAAACTGTTTTTGAAAAGATTTCTAATCGTACAATTAGTTCCTTAATATCCTTACAGTGTGTAGTATACCAAAAATCCCCCAATCAAAATTTACACTTTCATAAATCAATTTTAATCATATCATGGATTTTTCTTAGATCTAATAATAACTAATCCAAAATACCATTTTTAACTCCTCTACTGCTGGTATATCAGTTTCTTTATCAAAAAAATCAAATTGAGCAGCAGTTGCTATTATATCTATAATGGTTATTTATAAGGCAATTAAGTTTTCGTAAATGTATAAATAGTATACAACACGTTAAAAAATTTTCATACTTATAGCTTGGGATTTGACATTTCCTTACACTCGTATTGAGTATGTTATGTTCCGTACTAGTTGCATAATATTAACTATATCACGAATGCAACTGATATTTCATACCGGTAGAATGATTTATCAATGGCCTGGTCACTCTATTTATATTTTTTTCTTCACTTTGCTTTCTCACTACGTTTCTTCACTATTAACTAATAAATTTTCTTTTGAATACAGAAAAATATTTCATATCATCAACAAGAATAGCATACAGTGAAGCTTTTTCATGTCTTCATCTTTTCTCGCTCGGTCTCCATTCTGTGATTTTCCTTGTGCTCTTTCCTTCCATAATGCTGTTAGTATTAAGGAAACTAATACTTCTATAATTACTAGATATGTTGAGATTTCCTCTCTTCAGTATTGGTATAATCAATCCAGTAGACTACTCTCTTGGCATTGCTTCTGTTTTCCATACTCTTTGTATGATCTTGAATATCTTGTACCTTAGTTTATTTCCTCCATATTTTATTAGTTCATTTACTATTTCGTCTGGTCCTCCTATTTTATTGCGTTCTCAATTTGTCTATGTTGTCATTATATTCTGCTTCCGTCGGCTTCATTCTCTAATATGTACCATTGTCACTTATATCATCTTCTTCGTATTCACTGTCTTCTTCCGATTATAATTCTTTGATATATTCACTCCATTCAGTTTCATTAATATTTGTTGTATTTCGTTTTCTATTTTGTTTCTTTATATGTTAATATGATTTTACATTATTTTTATTGTCATTTTCTAAGTTGCCCATACTATCATTTAGTCATTTTATTCTCTTTGTCTTTATTAACTTGGTGCCCTCTTGTTTCATAGTTCTTAGCCATTTCAACCTAGCTTCTTTTTTCTCTTTAATTTTTATTGTACATTCCGTGTCAAACCAATCGGTATTTTTTCTAATATATTTTGTACCAATGACTTTCTGCGTTGCATTTATAACACTTTTCTTAATCTCTTTCCATTGCTCATCAATAGTATCTTTTTATTTACACTTTTGTAGTTGCTTTTCTATTTCTTTTTCGTATTCTTCCTCCCTCGTTTTCAGTTTCTGCACATTCCATTTTCTGCTTTCTATCGCCTTGTTCACTATATATATCATTCTTAATTTAATTTTGATTATTACTAAGTGATGATCAGTCTCAACACCTGTTCCTCTGTATGATCTTACATCTTGTACTATTTTTGATCTCCTTTTTATCTCCTTTTTGATGTTAATACGTGATCTATTTGGATTCCCTTGGTACTACCTGGCACAATCCACGTAATTTTATGTTCTGTCTTAAGTTTAAAGCTAGTGCTACTAATATACATGTGGAATTCCTCGGCTAGACTGCATATTCGCTCTGCAACACTAATGAATAGTCTTTTTCTATTTTTGCATCCATATCTCCAATAATTATGTATCATATCTTGTGACGTCCTCGCATACCTTAACCAGGTTTTGATAGAATTCATCTTTGACTTCGTTTTTTGCTTCTTCTGTTGGTGCGTAAATATTAATTATTGTTATTTTTGCTATACTATTTTTTATGCTTAGCTTTGATATTCTCCCACTTCTAACTTTCTTTCCATTCTTTTACTGATCATAAAACCTGTACCATTTTCCCCTTGTTTATCTTCCCCTCCATAAAATAGAGTATATTTCTCCTTATTTATTTGTCCTTTTCCCTTCTATCGTATTTCTTGGAGTGCCAATATGTCTATTTTGTATTCCAAGATTTCTTTTGCAATTTCTTCCATTTTTTTCATTGCCAGCATTGTCCTGATATTCCATGATGCCATCCTCACTACATCCTTCCATTTGTTTTCCTTGTTTTTACCTTTAGCCATTATCCATTCCATTACGTAGTCGACCAATATATCAATGCTCTTTTATTTAATTGCTAGTTTTTTACTTCTTCTCTTTATTCTCATTTCCATTTTCTGGGTAAATATCTGTCGACTTTTCAACATTGAAGATACTGATTTATTTGAGATAGTTTAGCTAGATGTCTCGACAGTCGTCAAATACGAAGCAGACTGATATTTTTTTATCCGAGATACGTAACTAAGTGATTTGTAATTGCATACTCATTATTTGATGTTTTAGTTTTAATAGGACATTAATTCCTTTAAAAGTAAATCGGTTTGTACTATGACCCGAATTATTCTATTTAATAACACAGAATCACCAAAATTCAACAAAACATTTATCTTTATTTGGAGTTATTTTTTCCAACAATAATATGGTTATAATTGTGAACTTCAAATTTTCTTGAAATATTTTCAAATGTTGCTACTCTAACAACAATCTTTGATGTTTGAGAATCAAAAATTGTGCAAATAACAAATAGAACCAAAGGTTTATCCCAACTTTTTGATATTTTCATTTAAGAAATCCTATATTTGCAGACTTCTTCACAGAATAAATGAAATGAGCTTCCGCATTTCTGATTTACTTATCTATTTTCAGGGAGATTCAAGCAGCAAGCGGAGAATGGATGAATGAGTTCGTGAAGAGGCCAAATAAGCGGCGTGAAAACCGAGTCTGTTTACCCACGGCTGATATTATAAAAAGGACTATACGGAGATCGTGGACAATATCAAGTGAGTTAATCAATACTTTATTAATAAACGAGCTAAATTCTTTTATGAAATTTTTCAACAATTACGTTGTACTTCCTGTAAATCCGATTTTTCGAAAATCAAATCACAAAATTCTTTCAACACATATAATGAGATTATCCAAATTAGTCGTAGCTAATAGTACTGACACTACTAAAAATGTAAATTATCTGGAGGTTAAGTTTTGATTTTATTGAATTATTTACAAGGGCAGTCCTATAAGTATTTAAACTCCCTGAAGAAAGACATCAATCTCGCAGGACCAATTTTCCATCGTATATTCCATCCGTCCTTGTAGACGACTATACTGTCAAAATTTCAGTCGTACCAGATCCTATTCTTTTTGTTTTAGAGGAAAATCACACAATCAAAGAGCCAATGTGCGACCACGTTTCAACGTGATGAGCCACGCTTAGGTACCAGAAAACGGCTTCCATTAAGAAAAAACGTGACCTGTTATCTTGTTAACAGACAACTGATTAAAGCTGCTTGAGAGAGCTGAGGTAGTAGTCATTTTAAAAGATCGTGTGGGTTAGATTCTCCATGGACCTATTGGTTCACATAAGAGACAAAGGAACAGTCGAAATAGTGGACGTTCCAGAGAGTGAAGACTATCGAGTAGAAAGGTTTTACCGTTTTACTGAATTCACAATTACATCGATCTACACCGATAATTGAGGAAAAAATACCCGTATTTGGTTAAGAAAAAGTGTTATTCTACTACAATAAAAACGCATCATCTCACACTTCCGTTATCACCACAGAATGGTAATATAAGTCTAAGAACTGCTGGTACCTCCCCTCATTTCGCATTTTGCGACTTCTTTGTGTTTCCATACTTGGGAAAGTGAGAAATTTGGATCGAATTGAGAAGTTATCCGTGCCACGCAGACTTTGAGTAAACGAAACAGGATTAAGAAGTTCTTACCCACCACCGTATCGCAAATGTACAACTTAAAAATCGTTAGTAGTTAAGAAAATGAATACGAAATATTTTTTCTTGAGAGTGTGACCCCTTGACATCCTATAACTTACAAAGCCTGGGAGATCTAGTCAAACATAGCAACTGGATAATATTGGTATGGTTAACCATAATTTCTATCTTCGATATTACAATCACCAAAATGATTAGGGGATATTTAGAGCTTGGTTGTAGCAAAAACGATGAGCTTGAAAAAGTATTTAGTAAATGAGAACAAAATAAAATATCCATTACGAGAATGAAAATTCTGAAGTCTAAGCTGAATAAGGAAATTAAGAGTGTTTTCTTTTACGTTAACTCCATTAGTTTGATTGTTAATGTCTCTTGGTATTTGAGTAACGATATTGATCGACAAATGTCAATTAATGGAAGAGTCCAATTAGTCAAAAACGAATCATCTAGCTACATCAATACTTCAACCACATAAATTATAAATATTGGTCAATATTCGATTAATAAGACTTCTCACGCAATAACAATTTTAATGTCTTGTTCTCAATACAAAATGCTGTCCATATTCATGGAGTAAATTAAATTTTAGCGTTATTATGTACCATCTAAAAAAAACCTGAAACAGTTCGAATTTTATTCTTAAACTGACAATTTACGGTATGAAAATATTATCCAGCTCCAGCACCCCCTCTGAATTCTAAGCATTCCCCCGAAAATTTTAAATAAGGAAAGGGGTCGTATGGCACCTTTTTGGAAAGAGATAATGTCTCTAGCACAAAACTTTACGTAGAATGAAGATAATGATGTTGCATAATATTTAGAACGTATTTTCCAATGTTCAATTAAATTAAATGTTCAAAATGACGATCATTTACTTCTTGACAATAAACGGGGCGATTTTGGAATATTGGTACAATATTTTGTATGACCCCAAGGGTTATCCTAAATTTTAAATCATCAATATTGTCTGATCTATCAAAATATACTTTAAAAATAATCAGGTACTTTTGTATCTGTTCCGCTAAACATCAAATCTGCGATTATACTAATTTATTAGTCAAAAAGCCAAATAAATAATTGATTTGAATCTAGTATGCTGCTGTTATTTAAGTAATTAAAGCTACTAAATACGTCAGTATAATTATGTGCGCGTATTAAATTTAATTATGGTTCATTTGTCCGAGAATCAAAGAATAGACATTTTTTGTGTTAATAAAACAAAAACTCAAAATTAGGTTTGTGCAATTTTTAACAGTAAATACCCTCGTCAACACGTTTCGTAGTGTACAGTTAGATGTACTTCTAGAGACTGAGGAACATCCGCATAAGACAACTCGAGAAGTTGCCGTCGACAAAGATGTAAATAAATCATTTATTTTGAGAGTTCTGATGATCTTGATAGAAGGCGAAAATTCTGTGAATGGATTATGGACAGAATGAACGCCGATTAACACAAAATAGTTTTTTCTGATTAAGCGACGTTTCATTTAAACAGAACGACAGAGAAAATCCTCACTGGATGTAGGGAGCACACACTCAATATCCTAAAACAATTAGCTGTACCATTAACGATAAAATTATTCGCACTTATTTTTTTGAGGGGACAGTTGTTGGTGAGGTTTATCCAGATTTTTTGCGTGTCTACATTACAAAGATTTTTTCCTGATGTTCATCATCCCAATGATCGATCTATTTACTACCAACAAGACGGAGTATATTTTAAGGCACTAGACAATATTACTGATTTAAAAGTTATGATAACGGAATAAATTAACAAATTAAGCCCTAAGGTCATACAAAATGTACGAGAATTCCAAAATCACCCCGATTATTGTCAAGAAGTGGTCATTCTGAACATTTAATTCAATTGTATATTGAAAAGTACATTCCAAATATTACACATTTTACGTAGAGTTAGGGACAACAGAAAACTAAAAAAAAGGTGCCACATAACCCCTTTCTTATTTAAAATTTTCAAGGTGGTGTTTATAATTCAAAGGGGTGCTGGAGGGGGATAATATTTTCATAATGGCTATTTTTCATAGTACATAATAACGCTAAAATTGAATTTTTCTATACATGTGAACCGCATTGTATAATGTATAAACAGATGTAATTTAGCTACATATGAATACTGTAATAATTTTATATTGATTCTAACGAAGCAAAAAATGGTGCTTCAAATTTAACGTATGAATCAAACTTTTTGACGGTTCTTAAACTCGACTCGGTGATGTAAAATGCGAGTCCGTAGGGGAATTTCAGTTATACGCTTATACCTGAAAGTATATTTAAATATGTTATAAAATGTTGGAATAAAGTTTCAAGTGGATTAGTCTAAGATCTGTGGGGATGAAATAGTGCGAGAAATGAATACTGAATTGTAACTTTGAATAGTCACTTAGTGTAAAGAGTGTAGAGAGCATTTCTTTTCTGCAAGTATGTTCATATACAGGAATTTCTTAAAGCATTTAATTGTGAATAAATTGCGTTTACAAACAGCATGCAGTACAACGTTCAAATCAACTCATTTACGATGTAATATTTAATATTTCACTGCCAGCGGTTATAACAATTGGTAAAAATCGTCTAATGTCACATGGAGATTCTTTATAATCAAACTTTTAATGAAAATAAAAATTGTATCAATATTGTTTCAATTACCATAAATCTATTGATCCATTGTAGTTTTATAGACAACATAAATAAGAGATTATACGCTTGGCATTGGTGGTCTAATCATATATGTATTTGAGTTTCTCTATGGTTTCAACAATGTGTCTCGCCACAGTAACCACCTTTTGAATTTAATAAGAAGATCAGAAAACGTCTTAAAATGACAATATATCGCTTGCAATAGCTCCATATTCAGAAATAAGCGGAGCACCTATATCTTAAATGCCTCTGAATACACTGAAAACGTAGATGTGCGTTTGGAGGCAGTTTTTGTCATTGTGTGAAGAGTGAAAACTCATTATATAATCAAAAGAAATATTATTCGGAAAATAGAAAATAATCTATTATTTTTCACTCGCAACTCAACGTTATCCTGCTACTTGAAATTGATTATACATAAGTAAATAAAAATTCTTCTTCTTCTTTTTCTTCTTCTTCTCGTCAAGCACTCTTTGTGCCCTTTCAAGCGTCAAAGTATTAGGATTTTAGTTTTCATTCTCACTTTA
Source organism: Diorhabda sublineata (assembly GCF_026230105.1). Taxonomy (NCBI): domain Eukaryota; kingdom Metazoa; phylum Arthropoda; class Insecta; order Coleoptera; family Chrysomelidae; genus Diorhabda; species Diorhabda sublineata. The sequence continues at coordinate 7,731,745 of NC_079482.1, forward strand.
TCCATTTTTCCACTCTTTAATTTTGATTAAAATAACATTGAAATGTTTGAAATAATTTCTATAACTGTACAACTAAGACCAAGAATATTTATTCAAGGAATTATAATTGTAACTACTTCCAAATTCTTCAAAATAGATATGATACGGTAACTTGACTCTGTTAGTAAACAAGCTTTAATTAATAACAAACATCTAAATAAATTAAATGTTAGAGGAACATTCGAAAATGATCTAAATTCTGTAGATATTCCAAGTATATGCTTTTAGTTGTATTTGTTCAATCCGTCTTATTAACATGGTATATTTATAGAAATTCAACATAGTTATTGACACAAATGAGTAGTTTTTATTTATTTAGCTGATTACAAATTCATATTATAAAGGTTTCTATTTTTTATTGCAATAGATTTGAATGATGTATTAGTTTGATAAACAGTTCGATCAACATAATCCGTTTAACCGTACAATCCGCCATTTCAATTGGTTAGATACCAAATATGAATTTTGACGTTTGTGTTTCTTATATAGCAGCTTCTGCCATCGAAAATTAAGCTACTGCACCAATATCATTTGATTAAATAAATATTGTATACACGTTTCTATTACTTTTTAATATAGTATTTTCTGTGATTATTGAATTTTTTATACTAAAATCCTTCCACTCCATTGAATATAAAACAGTTTAACTTTAGGCCACATAGAGATGAATGAAAAGTTCTTCCAGAATTTCAAAAATGTTAATTCTAAAACACTTTCCATAATAACGAAATAGATACTGGAAACTTTGGGAGCTTCTGAATATTTTAATAACAATGCCACAAAATGACGTTTAAAAATTATAAATTTTTCGTCACTGACAGGAATATAGGAATTTAAGTCCTTTCAGACAATCAAAGGTTTCATATGGAAATACAATACAAAGCTATCCTCTCAACTTATCATAACACCTTGCAATCTTCTTGGCATAAAGAAAATTGAATTGGATTTCATTAAGAATTCATATTCTCTGGTGTCCAATAAATCATAGGGTGTTTCTGACATTTTCAATAGTGCATACCAAAAATTCTACCTTATTTCTGTTAAATCTCTATTGCCCATTTTGTAACTCTTCATTTAAATGATGTCAGACTAGACAATAAGATACACTATTTATAATCGTCATGCTCCTCAACTACCGACATCACTGATACCGACATTGTCGGAAGATATTTGACTACCGAGCAGTTTTTTCAAGTCTAAGAGGCTAAATCTGGCGAATAAGGTGTATGCGGTAGCAATTAAAACTTTAATTTATTAATTTTGGCCACTGCAATAACGGATGTGTGAGCTGGTGCATTGTCTTGACGAAGCAACACTTTCTTCTTAGCCAAATTCGGCCATTTTTTGCTTGACTTCTTCGCTCAAACGTTGCAATGAGTTAGCTTAATACTCGCAGTTTTTCCTTATTCAAAATAGTAAATGAACATTATCACATATTTTTGTTCCATTGTGAGCAAATCCATCTTTCTCATGTCCAAATTTTCAGTTAATATGTGATATATCGCACTTTGTGAAATACCTACTGTCTACTAGCTCACGCACTCTCGGTCGGCAATCATCCAGTACCACTTTATGGATTTTCTTCAAAATTTCTGGAGACGTCACCTCATTTGGTTGACCACTGCGATGCTGGTCTTCTCAAGTCGTATGGCCTCTTTACACACTGTTACACAATATTTTACTACAAGCAACTACCACAATATCTGGGTTAGGCCAGGTGCTTCTGGAACCATCCTCGTATTATTCGCGATACTACTAATGAGATAAACGGCTTTAAAAAGTTAAGTATATATCATAACATAATACGATCAAGTGCTCATATATTATACATTTAATCCCTATTTTATATAAGTTATTTTACAGAATAAATTCACAGAATAAAATAACAAAATAATTTGACATAAACGAGTATTCTTTTCTCAACATCATCATCAGTTTCAACCAAATAAATTGCATGCTTCCAATTCAATTTTAAATATGGGATACCATGACGTTCAAAGCGTCTTAGAACACGAAGTTGCTCAAAATTATCACCTACTTAAAGGAAAGTAGGTCCAATAGCAGCATTAATAATTGTATAGGTCAATTAAAATAAATACCACTCCAAACAGTTGATCGCCATATCTGAACAGATGAAATTCCTATACTACTTTTCGAATATTGGGAAAACAAACTCAGAATTACAAGAATTTCTACTCAACTTGTCAATTCACATATTCATTAACTCATATAAATCGAGCACGTGTATGAATTTATATTCATGTAAGTCTTCTCAAAAGTTATCGTAAATATAATTTTGCCCTTAGTAGTTTTGTTTTAGCTGAAAACTAAATACCAGAAGCATTTATTTAGCGCTCTTTCATGATCCAATTGGAAAACAATCTTATGCTGCGGTGGTAACTCTTGATCATCCAAAAGACGCTAAATGCCACCTAGCCTACCTCAATCATGTCAGAAGTTATATTAACTCCTCCTGCAGAAGACATAGATTGACAGATATTTCAAATCACATTTGGTCATTAAAGCAGTATATAATTTTTGACATAAGCACAGTAATCGTTAACTTTCATGAGGTAGATTATTTAGTAAATCAATTCAATAGACCTACCACCATCCTATTAATATACGAAAGTTTCTAAGAAGTTTTTTTAATGATCCGATATCTCAACGGGTACGAATAGTCGAACGTAGTCAGCGTGAGAAGTAGTGTCACCATACAATGAAGCAGCAAATGAACATTAAAGTGTGTTACAAATGTAACTTATGAAAGTGTACGGAACAGAAGCCAACCATATATTAATAAGCGAGTTCCGAACATCGTATGCAAAAATATCAGGTGATCAGGACACATCCTTCCTGAGAACTTTATCAATCACAATGCAATCATTCATGATAAATTCGTTTCTGATTTTCCGAGGAAGTTTTGAAACTGTTGCAGTGGGTTTCACTGCACAATAACTTACCTGCTCACTCTGCAATTCGCATGCACCAATTCTTGGCTCAGCTTGGTATAGCTGTTATTGATTATCCATCGATGCCTGCGGGCTTTTTTCGGTTTCCTCACATGAAATAAACTCTACCAGGGGCACATTTTGTAGACGTGGGGCCCATTTAATGACATTCTGAAGCTTACAGACGTTGTCAAAGGTGTATTTTGTATAATGGCAAACTCATTTTTTGTTTGTCACACGACAATTTTCAAGTATGAAATTCTGAAAACAAAACTGGAAAATTGCTTTTTTTACGTATGTTTCAAACTTGCTGCTAATAATATAAATATAAAAAAAATTATTTTGGTTTCATACACTCGTAGAGATTTCAAATAATATTTCCATAAATACCAATTTTCATATGAAATATAAGCCCAGTTTTTCAAAAGTGACATTTCTTATTATTCTTTTCTTTTTTACAACATATTTTTGTTTATTAGATCCGACCCCAAGATGGAGTGCAATGCGCGGATCTCCCGAACTTCGACCCTACAACAGTCTCCCACGTAAACAGGATATTAACAACTACCCATCCTTAGCCTTACATCAAACCAAGAATCAAGAAGTACCCCTTCAAGAAGCTCCATCACCAACATACAGACGAAGATCACCAAGGAGAACTCAGTCTGAAGACATTTACGATGACCAAAGTTCATCAAGCCAATACAGGGGTATTTCTCCCATAACTCAAAGTGTTAACTCTACAGATGTAGATAACCTGAGACATTCGAGGATGAATCCTTTAAGCAAACTTTCGGATGGTAGGCTGGATATTGAGCGACGAAGATCGCCTATGAGACGAAGTAATGAAGGTAGTAGTGAGGATGGGAGCTCCAAAGAGGATGGAAGTCCTAAATCTAAAGGTAAATATCAATTTTTGTTAATGTTTGTATTTGTAATTTGAAGAGTGGAACATCGGAGATGAATGCAAAATGATTCTTACTAGGCATTAAAAATTGATTTCCATTTGACCAATTAAGAATGGAAATAAACAAATGAAAATGGACGACACGAATCATGTACAAATATAATAGAATCCTTAAAGATATCTTAGGACTCAACTAGAAACTATGAATAAAATAAAAATATTTCTATAAACCACTATATAAACTATCATAAATAGTAGTGGGTCTTTGTCAACAAATCAGACGTAAGATATTTGATTTGATTTTAATCGAGAGGTTCTGGGTTTAATATCCACTTATCTGTTAATATCATTCCAACTAAAATTTACGTAATACTAGTATCTGGATTTTGTATAATTTTTCTTTCAATTTTAGGTATTTTGACGCCCGAAACCGCTCGAAAATTCGAACGAAATTATATCGAAAAGCGTGTAAGCTTCGAAAGTCATGTCCCCTATACGAAAATGTCTAAACCGACTCCTGTTTTAAGAACTCAATCACTGATTGAAGGACGAGTGCAAAATCATTTACCAAGCAGGTACTCAGTGCACCAAGAGGATAACTCAGATAATTCAGAGGAAGCTACTCAGGGTGATGTAAGTATTTACTTTATTCAGAAACTCTTCTTGTATTACTTGAAATTTTGGTTATAGAATTCAATATTCTCTTCTTGTGTAAAATACCATATTACTCTAACGACCAGCGTATTCGTGTGTAACATTAAGTTAGAGGTCGGTATAAGTCAGGCAGCAAATTTGCATTAAGATAAAAAAATGCAGCGTCAAAATGAATTAAAATAAATTACAAAAGGGATTCGAAAAAGGGTGACTGTAAGTGTTCAATTTTATGCATCAATGCATCAATGGAAGCATGTCAAGATGACCGCGATGAGTTTTAAATTCGTCTTCAATTGTAGTCCACAGGTCGGGAAGGGTGCATGGTCCTCTAGCAAAAACGCGGTCCTTAAGAAGGCCCTACAGGAATAAACAGGGTCACATGACCATGCGGGCCATAATGCATAGTGCGGCGAAGCTCCATTATGTATGAAATGACGGATGTTCGCGAATACTGGATCGTTATCCATTTGCCCACTTAAATCTTCAAGCGTTTCCAGATAACTTTGACCCGTCAAGTGACCCTCAAGAAAGTGGTCGCCACAGTACACGCAATTATGCCGATTGAACGTACCGGTTACCAGCGCCACTGGTTCCATATTAGTTGTTACAGATACCGGTCATCCAGAACGTGGCGCATCGGCAACAGAGCCCGTTTTTAAGAATTTCTGGTATGTCTTCCACACTGTTAAACGATTAGTGAGAAACGAATTTGAAAATTATTGTTGAAATCCGATAAACATACACATATAAAAAAAATATTTCTTGAAGCTTGAACTTGTATCGGTTATTCAATCTGAAAACGCGTCTACTCCACGAGCACTTGTTATTATGACACAGGCACAACTGTCTGAAGCATGAACGACAGCGTTGCCAGACTTACGAGAGTTGCCGGACTCATGCCGATTTTTCGAGAGGGTTGTTTGACTTATGCTGACCTTCGTCTAATTGAGATACAGTTTTCTACTCTTTGTTTTTGTTTCCCTAGTCCTGCATTACTAGTAATATTTTGCGAATACAGATATTTTCAGATAAATTATATATATCATTCTTTAGAGATAATTTGATATTTTAAGTGCGCGTTGATTCCTGGAACAAACTTGTTTATTGACTTCCCTCGGATGGATGAGTGAGCGGGCGTATCTGCCGGCTGTAATCATCAGAGTCGCGGAATTACTAGAATTGTTTCCAAGTATTTATATAAATGTAAACGAATAAGGAAAATATGGCAAAAATGATATCTAAGACTTACTATTATTCATTATTATTATAATGACACACTTATATACAGTTGTTTCGAAGGATGATTATATTACGAGTTAACTGGTAGCACTGATTTCTGGGTACCTAGGTATGTCATGTCGGTTGTTTGGAATGTTTGATTATACGGTTGCTTTGTAAAGTTTGTTTGCTTTGAAAATAGAGAAAATTTTGATAATGATAGAAGAAATACAATCATGGATATTGTAAAATTCTTTGTTATCGTAAAATAAGTTATTATGAAACAGCGACCAAACAATTAAAACAATTTTTTTTATTTTCTGGAAAGAGTAATTGATGAAGTATGGCGCTTTGATTCATTGGGCCAGAAAATGATAACAGTACAGTAATGAATTAAAATTAGCCTGTTATAATGAATTACTTAATATGTATCTCGTTCTACTCAGATCCTCATGTGTTACAATAAGTAGACACAAGGATGGACATGTTTCATCTTATTAGTCTGCTATTATAACTCATTTAGTAACATAAATATTGTGCTTGCAGTCTCTGTCGAGAAATATGAAACTTGAGCTACGTATTTACATTCCAAAGAAGCTTATAAAATCTGTGAAATCTCTCTCTGGTGATACTATATTTATTGTGAAGATCTCAAAAATAGATAAAGACGTACAAAAAGTGTGCATTTCGAATTTTGCAAGGCAGTATTGGAATAGATCCCTTCATATTTTACCTTATTTATAGTTTTTTTCTGAAAATAAAAGATGCTCTAAAAGGGAGAAAGTTTTGTCATGAATTTATGCCTATAGATAGATCTTTAAATGAAACTAATTCATATTTTAGGTTATCTTTCTATTTTGTTACAACAAAAAAATACTACACTGAATTCTTTAGTCATATTTTGAATTATAATATTATATTTATATTTTAATAAAATTTGTTGATACTAAAGATGTTACAGGAATTACTGCAGCTCATGAAGTGTCTTAGAATTTTGAAAAAATTATATATAACAAAATAAGGGCAATCTTTATTTGATTGGAGGAGAGTCTGATAAAAATTAAAACTAGAAGAGTAGTTTATGACAATTACCACTATTACTAAATAGCTATTGAAAAGGCATGTAACTGTTTATATTTCTTGTTTCATACTACATTAATTTCAGTAGTTTTTCTGTAATAAAAATCCGAAATTGTCTAACAAATTTACAATATATATCCTCGAACAAGTTTCAGGAAATAATCTCAGAGTTTCCTTCACCGCTTTTCTCTCGAATTTCAGGTGCAAGATTCAAGAGAAGAAAATAATTCCATAGAACTCTGTGAAATCGAGCCTTTCAGTGGTACAGTTTTCAGAAAAATGATGGTCCGTAGACGAAGACAGAATAATGCTAGAAGTATTTCCGGTTCCGCTACAAACTGTTCAACGACGGAAAACGGTGAGCTTTTTGCATGTATACATTTTGATGTATGTCATGTTTTTTGCATGAAAGTCAATATGATGTACGTGCGGAGTGTTTTTGTGAGGTTTGTATTTTAGCGGGAGGTGTTGGTCCTTTTTTGTTTGATGTGTGTTCCGTTAAGTGAATCAGAATATATGTTTAAATTATTGCATGTTACTAACAACTGTAATATACAGTTTGATAACTGTATATTACTATCCTATCTGAAAATTCCATTTATCCTAAGCCGTTAATTTCATTAGAATCAAACAAAAGTGCGTTTTCATTAGTAAATTTATATTTAGAAAAATCATTTTAACAATTCAGATATTATACAATTAATATTACGTACTTATCATTACCAGCTCATCGCTCGTAAATTTCTATATTATGTAATTTTGTAATTTATACCAATGTTTCTCATCAACAACCATCTTGACTACAGCAACAGTTTACTAATTCTGAAGTTTAATAATTAATGAATGTGCCCTTATCTAACAAGCTAAAACCGAAATTAGTTAACTAAATATAAAGAAAATTCGAATCCAAACCCTAGTAGTAGAGAAGTCGCAACAACATTTTTAAAAAGGATGTACGTCTGTTATTTATAATAGTAACAATTATATCTAACTTGTCTAAGATGTTTTTCAACACATGAAACCATCCATATGTAGTCAACAGTATGATTGTTATCCTGGTGAATCAGCTTTTTATGAAGCCTTTTAACGCATGGTAATCTGCTCACTAGGCTATCCACCATTGGTGTGATTGATTTATTTACCGATTTCTTTATGTAATTCTGCACGGACTACTTATCGTAGTTTTGACTCCATAGAAAGTTACGCAACTTCTGGAGTACCTCAAGATTCAGTTATTGGGCCGTTATTATTTTTAATGTTGTTTAATGACATTGTCTTGAGATCATATTATAATGTACTATCATTGATATTAAATATTGATGATTTTCGCTTACTTCAATCTGATATAGATACAATTTGTAAGTGCTGGGATAAAAATGCACCTTCTCTTAACATTTCAAAATGTAATACGTTACCTTTCTCTAGAAAACCCCATTTGGGAGTGGATAAAACTTTGTTAATTATAGATATTAATATTATCATTGGTGAAGCCTTTAGAAACCTTGGTTTTGTACTGAGAATATCTTTACTTTTTGATCCATTCGTTCTTCCAAAACTAAAATATGCTTCTCATATATTAAAGTTATTAAATACGTATAAGCAATATAAACATTATTCAAAGAAAATATGTTAAATATAAGTGGTTCAAGTTTGACAATATGGTAAATCCACCTCAAAGAACACTTCAAAACATACTGTTAGAACATTTGAATTTAAACAATCTAGCGACTAGGAGACTAAATGTATGTGATCTTCGTTGATATTCCTTCACAAAATTGTGACATTCATAAAATTGACTTTCCAAAATTGTTAGATCTTCTAAGAATACATACTCCTCAGGTTGCCACTCAGTTGATTCTATTTTCCAGTTGAAGGAACCAGTGTAATTATTATTTACAGGACTGTTTCTAGTATAAGAAAGAAAATTTATAATTTTCTCATTATTTGTATTTTTTATAGTAATCATGGAATTACCTTTAACTGCTATACTTATTTTTTCGTATATTTTTGTATATGTACTATTCCACATTAATGAATTGTCCCATTCTGGCTGCGATACTGGAGAAACCCAGTGTTTACAGCTGATCCATTAAAACCACTCCTTCTAAAAAGTCTAGAATATGGGATGGCGTCAATTGCCAGAGATCTTCGTCTTCTATTTCAAAAGTTCCCAGGTGTAGTACTCTGTAGTTCCTTAGTGTTTTATACTTCGAAAAAATGTGGATAAAGGTTTCGTTCTCTGTGGAACAAAATTTGCACGCAACATTATCTGCTAGGTCTAGCGTCTTCAGGTGTTTGTTGAGGCGGCAATGCCCCGATAAAACTTCTGTTAGTATTCATGGTTTATTCTTACTTAAGTTGATACATTCAGCTGACCTACTCTGGTTATAGTTTCCCAGTAGAGTTTTTTTGATTTTGTTCCTATCTACCTTCTTTTCTTCTGCTTTTTACATTACTCTGTAGCTGATACCACAGAAGGGTTCGGGTCCCATAAAGGGCTTGACTTCCCCCGCTTTAGTGATCTTGTCAGCTATTTTATTTCCCTTCGTTCAGGTGTGTCCCGAAATCCATTGTAGGTTAATTTTATTTTTCTTGTCAAACTCGTATTTCTAAGCAATCACAAATGAGCTTGGATTTTATGATATCGGTGCCTAGAGCTCTAACGGCTGTTTGAGTATCGGAAAGGATGATGTGTTATGGAGTGGTGTAAATAAATAAATAAACTCTTAATTATTTATTAACTATAAAAGATAGACAGTGCTTGGGTTAGTATTTCGATATCTGTTTGTGTTTTCTCTAGTAAAACAGTTCAGTTTAAATATTGAAATATTATATTTTTATTGGTCGTTAAGTATAGATACAAGGAGTTCGAAGAGTATATGATTTTTCAATTTATTTAATAATAATAGACCCAGATCGTAGTTCTATGTTTTGACACTAGATGTGCAATTATTCAGGAGGTACCCATACTGTTATTATTTTTCCGTAAACATTGACTGGCCAACATGGGCTCGTCAGTGTAAAAATAAATCAAATTGAATATGAAATATCAATTTATTTGGTTCGAATTATTTTTATCAAATGAGAGAGTGTGGTACCGTTTATGGTTATCTTAGTAGCCGAAAGGCAAGTGAGAATTTAGGAAAAGTGGCATTATTCAGATCACCAAAAGTGAGTAACCTCAAAATAATTTTCTTGTTAACAAATAGTTGATTAATCATTACACTATTCACACCACCTCTACACCAATACTCACAATTACACTCTCTGACGCGCGTTACGATAATCAAGTTTTCGTCTTCAGAGACTGAAGATAAACTAAAATATAAAAACTTGAATAACCTGTTTTATACCTAATTTCTCACCCATAATCCCTCTCCCGCCAACATTATTTCCAGCGAGAAAAAACTCTTTGGCGGGAATATAGTTGATTAATACATTTAAGTAGTTTTTAATTTTTATTTAGAAAATGTTATATTTCTATTTTTCTAGTGCAATATACAATTAGTTAGTATTTATTTTGTGTCAACTAACGGCGCAATATCTGTCCCCTAAATTGATGCCATTCTTTCAACATTACCTTTGGACACCTTGTATGTACACTTCGTGGTATTTCGCAAAAGTATATTCAATATAGATAGCAGTTGTGGGGAACCGAATTTGTTGGCAACCCTTCATACACCCGACCTACTTAATAGTATCAATTTCACTTAAAATTTCACTTTCTCCATCCAGTCTTCAAACTTTCGCTACTCAACCTGAAAATAATATAATTAAATTATCTCATATTTGACTAATTCATTAATGATATATTTTCCATGATTGCCTCAAATTATGAAATTATTAATTTTAGAGATTTAGTCATCCAGACAACTGGTAAATAACTCGGCTTGTACTGTTTGTATTTGTTTGAATGAAGTGCAACCGTTTTTTAATAAAAAAGGTCATCATATTATCAAAAAGCATAGATAGAGCCCCGATTCAATACCTATAAGATATATTTCCACAAATTAAACCATTAATGAAATCTTCAAGGAATACATAATGCAGCGTTCAATTTCTACAATAAAATCTACATATTGAAGAAGAAACTGTGAGTATGACTTGTATAGAAGAAAATACTTTCATATGTTTGCATCTTTAGATTCAATAAATCTTTTCTTTCCTCTTCATACCCGTTGCAGAAAACGGATGCAAACTTTCTAGCGCGTGAATTTCTGATCAAAATTCAGATGACTTGGCACCCTTTTGACTGAAATTTTGTGGAAGCCGAGCCGAGCCGTTCATTAATTTTTTTATTCAATATTACCTACGCTGATGCCCAATTCTTCGGCCATATCGTGTACTGTACTGCGTGAATTTTCCAAAATGAGTTTTTCTACAACATTGATGTTTTCATCGGTAACACTTGTTCTGGAGCGCCGCGCATGAGGCACGTTTGCCACCACTTCTCGGCCTTTTCAAAAAGTGGTAAAATTCCTGTTTATATTTGAACCACCCCCGTATCATTTTAAAAACGGAGTAATAACCTAACAACAGTAAAAGTATCTAAACATCAAAACTTAGACTAAAATCGTCCATTTGAATTGGTACATATACATGTTGGAGGTATCAGAACTATATTGGTATAGTCACAGTAATAGTCATTTTAACTCGAATTGAAACTGTGAAAATCTTTCAAGAGTCATTTGGTAATTTTATAGCTCGACTATGCGATTTATGACAGAAAGAAGTTGAAATGACACCCCTATTAATAGTTACTTTTGTGGACCTAATCATCAAACCAATATGAAAGATGTAATCCCAAAATTTATGCATATACTCAGACTGACTCGGTACACGGTATTTGATTTATATTCCGTTTTTGAAATGTGTATATTTTATGATTTACTATACAATTATTTAAAATGTGCTTATATACAAAAACTCGAAAATACACTATAAAAACAAGACAGGTAGCGCCAACATGAATATTGGATAAAATTTCCTATTTCAAATATATACAATGGCTTGAGCTTAATCCCTTTAAAATATTGTAGGAGAATCCGTACCCTTGCCGGAGGGTTAAAATATCGAAATCCAAAATAGCAGGAAACAGCGTTTTCCTCTAATGCAACATTAAGCCGATGATTTTGTCTAAAATCTTAACCTACTTTCTGATAAAACCCTTTCTCTATATTTTCTCAGTACTAAAACTACACTCATCAGTATGTTATGTGAATAGAATTTATTTATTACATTCAAGAACTCAATGTCATGTGTGTACCTAAATAAGTTTTAACTCATACGTTCGATCTGGCAATACTTGGGTGTACGAAGATGGTAGCAGCCTGACCTAGAGATGGAGGTAGCTGCTCAAAAAATACTACTCTATTGGAAAGTACACAATCTATACAGCATATGTACCAAATTTGAAGACGCCACGTTGCTTAGTATTTATTTGGCAGCCATCAATAATGAAAGTTTTCAGTAAATTTGTAAACATGGAAAAAATTGGTCATTTTTATGTGATTCAATACTTAGCCAAGCTAATATAAAAGATGAACTAGATTCAACTCTGGATGAGACTACTCCTTCGATATCATCAACAGTAAAATAGCAGAGTTTTAAGGAGGCCGTTCGGCCTGCGACCTGTTCGACCCACAAAGCGGTTATAGATGGTTTCCATGGAATGTTTGGCATTGTTTCACAGAAATAAAACCGAATTTTTGCGTCGTTTCATAATCATGAATGAAACGTAGGTCCATTACTTCACACCCGAAACAAAAGAATAATCAAAACAATGGACTGAAAAGGGAAAACCGACTCTAAAGAAGACAAAGACAGTTCCATCTGCAGGCAAGGTCATGGCGGGAGAAAACTATCAACAACGAACTTATTACAACGCTTAAGTGAAGCAAGCAAGCAAAAACGGCAGCATTTGGTTAAGAAGGAAGTGTTGTTGTCAAGAAACTGCACTAGCTCCCACATCCGTTATTGCAATGGCCAAAATTAATGAATAAAATATTGAATTGCTACCTCATGTAATCTATTCACTTCCTCGGATCATTTTCTGCTCCCAGACTTGAAAAAATGGCTCGGTGGCCAATATTTTCCAATAATGGATAGGTAATATCGGCAGATAATGGCTATTTCGAGAAGCTTGACGAATCTTATTATAAAAAGGATATAGAACTAATTGAACATCGCTGGAAAAATTGCATGGAGCTAAAAGGAGGTAACTTTAAAAAATGATTATATTTTTTTCCAAAATTTCTGTGTTTTCTTTGTTGGGCAGGTAATTCAAAGACCAATCTCGTATATGTGAATCCCTGTAATAGATTGCCAGGAAAAATAGTCTACGAAGATATTTGAGAGTGTTTTTTCAAAATTTTTTCTTGCTAAAGATATTTTCAACAGTATTGATGAGAAACCACGAAATAGAAGTCATTGCTAGGAGAGTTCGCAATCAGATTGTTCGCTGATCATTAGAATGTTTGGGGATATCAAACATTAAAAACAATCCAGTAAACTAGTGACGGCTCATACATTTCATATGTAAATAAGTTTTATAAAGATTACTTACATTGTTCACCCAAGAACTAAGTTGAGGTTTCTCTTTTTATGAAGTTCTTGTTAGGTACATCGAAGTTCCTTTCATATTTTTATTGTATTGTATTCACTAGTAAAGGATTCATAGTACAAAAAAGCTATTGTCTCTATTGTATTTTCGATCCCTCAAACAAGCTGTCATCTCAAGTTTTGTTCTAAAGGAGAATTCAAGGGCTGGCTTTGAGCGTTTTTTCAGTCGGAACTACTTCAAATTGTATTCAAGCTTTTTTTCTTTCATGCAAAACTTTGGAAAATTCAGTCGGTATACTTCATACATACACGTACAATATAATGAAAACTGAAAACTACGTTGCTAAACAATTCAAATGTTAATGATGACAAATGGTTTCACAAGATGATGCACCTCGATATTTGGCAGGACCTCCTTATAATTGTTTCGTGGATTGGTCCAGAATAGATAGAGGTCTATTGAAAGGCCACCAAAATCGTCAGGTTTTAATCCTTTAGACGTTTTTCTATAGTGAGTTAGTTCATAGTAAATAAGCTAGGGCGAGAAGGTCGTGAAAAGATGTCGTTAATACTAAGACTATATGGCTTACCTTTTATAGTTTCAAGAATAGTGAAGTACCGACAGCTTCCCACTCATAGGGGATGCTCGGCTGTTACCTTGTAGAAGCGACTGAAGTTGTCGGGAGCTTCTCCTATGCTCTTCAGGTCGTTTTTCACTGGATAGTATCCACTGAGCATACCAGTAACTCTCCTTATCTCATGTTTGTTCGTTAAAAAAACCTTAGGGTAGACTAATTGCATTAATAGCGTATTTGCCTGTGACATAGAAAATTCTGAGTCTAATGGGATAAGGAGCTTGGTTCTCATCATATATTCTAGACCTTCTTTTCAATTTTTGAGCCATCAGTTTATAATACCAAAGAGCTTCTCGGAAATGCAATTTCTGCACTTGCCTATTGTTGTTGACATATTATCCCAACTTTGACTCTATGAATGGGCTCCTTATACTTATGCGTTTATACATTTAGATGGGAGGGTTTCATGCTCTGTATCTTGTATTGCTATTGAAATGAATAAAACGCGTATCGCTCTAGCAGGATGTTCTTTAATATTGTTTGTTGGAATAACCACAAACCCATTGAATTGAAATCAAATGTTGATGAATGTTCTCGAACTACTTTTATTTTTGATTCATATGATGATAATTTGTAATGATGCCGTAGGACATCATCATGACGCGCCTATTTTCGAAAGGCAAGTCACCATTTGTAGCTCATCTAGAGTTGTTTCCACAATTTTTAAGAATAAACCGGTAAATGTTGTGGAGATGAAAGCATGAATAAGAAATGGGTGTAGTAACTAGTCATTATTTTATATATATATATATAAATATATACACAACCCACAAAAATGACTATCGAAATGACACTGTTGCCATTAAACAAATTCAAAGATAAAGTTATATTTCTAAATCGAGATACATACATTTTTTTGAAAATTATGTTAGTTAGATCCAAGCATTTTTCAAAAACAAAATTTAAACTATTGCATTTATCAAAAACTCCACACACTCAGACTGTATAAATACCTAATTAGTCCTCAAAAATGAAATCATTACAAATTTTCAAGCTCTCACCCTCATAAAAGCACAAGTTTAGATACCTCAAATTGTCACAAATCCTAAAATCAGATCTTTTAATATATCATTTGTAACATCTGGAAATCCTTTGTGTATTTGATTGCTTTAACGCCTTCAATTTCTCCAAAATATTCAACGTTCAGATTTTCCACGTCAATAAAGGGCCTAGAATTTATTTTCCATTATGCAAAGATCGGTTATAAATTCACACAATACCTTTTGTTAATAACGCGTTAATAGTAAAGATATCGAAGCTATAGTGAACATCATACCTTTTGTTTCAAAAATAAAAGTAGTTCGAGAACATTCATTCAACATTCGATATCATTTCAATAGGTTTGTGGCTAATCTAACAAACAATATTAAATAATATACTTCTCAATCTGTTGGAGAAATACGCGTTTTATTCATTTCAATTTTTCCCTATTTATATTGATATTTTAACTAGTTTAAGTGTCATTCAAAATCAAAACATTTATAATAATATTCTGTAATAATCAATACCAACAACTAACTAACGTGGATGTTTAATGGAATTAGTATTTCCTTTTTTTCTATGAACTTCCCTGTGCATTACAACCTATCTACAGAGCTCAAATAATGTTAGGTAGATAATGAGTAATAGGTATGACAATTCAAAAGACAGGACTTGCAGAGAAGACATCCAGTGATGCACCCTTTTAAAGTTAGTCTATTACTACTAAATCAAAAAGGAATTTCCGTTTCAACCTTCGCACTATAATTATCCAAGATATTTTTTGCTAACACATTTGGATGCACTTTTAGTTTTTCTTTGCATTTTTTCGCGTACTTCTTCATTTCTTATTTGACATACAATAGACCTGGTGGCATCCTGTTGAATAGTTTCATTGTTTATAAACTGTGGGACTGTTAGTATCATTCCAAGACGTTTTGAACGGAAACCTGTATCATTTCAATTTGCAGCTGTTTCCTATAATTTCAGTACAGAGGTACAGACTGATTCTAAGATGGTTTTGTAAATGAATAGTTGTAGCCAGTACCTAGATACTCTTCAACTTGAGACTGTAGTTGAAGTATTTTCTCCTGACCAAATGCATACCTAAAAACTAGTCACCTTGTGGGATTTCTTTGCCATTCAATATTACAGATTTTCTTACGTATTGCAAAAGTTATATGTTGGGGTTTGTTCTAGTTTTTCCTAAAAGTATAATCTATGAAGAGAGTACCTCTCTTTTATCTGTGGTAAATGGAGAGAACAACATAGATAGCAGTAGAGATCAATAACGCCCGATTATGGACTTAACACAACAGCAACAGAATTTGTGAGCTCTTGCTTAAACTCAAATTGGAAGTATTGAAGGTGGAAAATAAAAAATATCTATTATTTCATACACTCAAAATACGATTAAAACTACCATTTTATCATATTAGCGATATCATTATACCAAACATTTTGCTTCTTCCATAATGTACTACAAAGAATATTTATTGTAGCTGTAATGTGATTAAGGTCTCAAGATAAAGTATATGGCAACCTATGGATTCTTACGAATTGTTGTTTTAAAGACATCGGTATTTTCTTCTCAGATAACTAACTCAAAAACTGTAACGCAAAATCTGAATTTAAAAAAGTATATTGAATCTCCAAATAAAAAAATTTATATTCATTTCACGCTAGTACTAATCTGTGAGTGGGAAAGTTTACTGAATACCAGCGCTACCTTATGACTCAGTGTAGAATTAATTGGTTTTGTGTTACAGTTACCTAAGTATAGCATTTCAGTTATTTCTAGATTAATGTAGAAGATGGCATTTAATGCTTGGAAAAACTCAAATAGGTCCAATGACTTTGAATTGTAAAAGATATCTTTTTTATTAATTGGTGTGAAACTGTCGTGAAAATGTTTGATTTATTCGTTCTTCTTCTGCCACACACTTATTTAATAATATTTGCACAAGAATACTTAATGTTTACAAATTAATTTTTTATATTTCTGTTGGGCGCTTCAAGGATAAGAAATTAACATTAATGGAATTGAAATTTTAGATATCCACATATATATAATATATCCAAAAGTATAAAGAAGTGCATGATTTTTTTGGGTTTTAAATTGTTATAAAATGTAAATATATCGATCATACTATACAGGATGAGGAATAATAAATCAAGGATTGTTTACAGGAAGTAATCTTTATGTTTAAAAATTAGAAATATGTGTGTTATGATAATATCAATAACTAATATTGGAAGAACTAAATACAAAATAATTTTATATATAGTTTGATATTTTGTCAGACAACATAAGAAACAAATAAACAAATTCTTGTTCAATACACTTTTCTTTGAAATCTATTATTATTTTCATTGAAACACTCTATTCATATTCCTCATTATGTATCGCACTAAAAATATATATCTAAACAAATGATTTTGAAGAATCGAGGACCAAACCAGAAGAAGTTATTCGTCCATCGAAGTCAGCCTTATAAGCATTAACAAACATAGTTTGATTTCATAATTAATTGAAATAATTTTCATATTTGTAGAAACAAGTATTTCTTAGAAACCCAAAACCGCTTTCTTATTTTTTTATAAAACTACAAGAACCAAAAGTCACTAATGTATGATGGCCAGGAATGCAGGAGGTGATTGCTGTGCGTAGTAGGCGATTGCGCGTATTTCCCGCTCAAACGCTCTGTCACTGGCTATTCCAACAGGTCATTTCTCGTTGAGTTGCAGTCACATAAACAAGGCCGTCATTATTGATTCTTCCGACAAGTGAATTGCGAGCTGTTATTCGTCATGCAGAAGGGAACAGTGCCGCGGAAATTCATCGAAGATTGAATGGAGTGTACGGAGACACCTTTATGATTGTCCAAGGACACTAGTCTGTGGCTACAGATATTGTTCAACGAGTTGACCAAGCGTGAATTATCGATACCATCTCTGAATGTTGCGCTACAGAAACATTTGCGCTCGCTGGGTCCCAAAGTTCAATGGCAACCACAAAACTCGCCGAATAGGTACAGCTTTGGTACGGCTTTGGAGATTTTAATACCGATGGAGAAGGTTTTTCTAACTTCATTAAGACATGTGATAAGACATGGATTCTGTATCCTTCAACGAGACCCACAAAATTCGAACGAACTTTCCAACAGCGGTAAGATTATGGCAATTATTTTTTGGGTTGTCCAAAGGTGTATTGCAAAGTTTACGCAGCATGGAACAAAAATTAATGCAAATTTACACTGTGAAATTTTTCGACGCTTACGGAGAGTTATTTAAAGCAAATGAGAAGGCATGCTGACTTGTTCTGGAATTGTTCGACACGTCGACAATACCCGTATCCACAGCGTTCGTGTAATCCAACAACTCCTTTAGCAATTTCAATGAGACATTTTCGAACACCTACCATACAGTCCTGACCTAGCACCGAGTTTTTTTCATCTTCTCCGTGAACTGAAGCAGTGACTTTGAGGGCGGCGTTTCCAAACTGACGTGGAGCTCAAAGAAACCGTCAAACTCACCTGTTAGAATATTAAATACGATTTCAATTGACCGAACAAATGTTACGTTACATATTAATTGACAGAAAAGTCCCTAGGCAGAAAATTTTGGAAGGGTGAAACAAAACGAATTGAGTGAATTGGATATTAGAGTCATTTAGAGAGTCTATCGACTATAAAGGGTTACATCGGAGTATAAAAATAAAAGGACACTCCTCTTTTAGATTCAGTCGTTATTCACTTAAGCGATGTTTATTTCGGTTTCAGTTAATGATTGGCCGGATCGAAAGCGTGTCTTTTTTTGGTAATATAAACCTTAAATAACATTTTCAGATCTTCCACATATTGAAAATTGTTTGTATACGCTTCAAAAACCCAAAATATTCTGCATCAATTGAGCTCGAATTTTAACATAATATACGTATATACGAGTAATCCAGATTGGTTTCATCTGTTTTTCGCTTATCTAACGGTGAGTGTGTACCAGAAAAAAGTATACTTTCTCCAATATCTGAAGCAATCCCATGTTTAATAATATCCATTCCCAATTAAATCAATTACTCACAAAAAATTATCCACTTACATACCATTGAGAAATTGAAATAGTTTGAGTGATTAAGCTGCACCGTTCGTCCAACCGTAGAAATGGGTGAAAAATATTAATTAATCTAGAATTGAACAATGTTTGCCTCAATCATTTAGTCCA
The DNA here is from genome assembly GCF_026230105.1 of Diorhabda sublineata. NCBI lineage: Eukaryota > Metazoa > Arthropoda > Insecta > Coleoptera > Chrysomelidae > Diorhabda > Diorhabda sublineata. The sequence goes on from NC_079482.1 coordinate 7,750,989, forward strand.
ATCATCGACGATGATAAACTAAAACCATATAATGTTGACAAACGACCTCGATTTTCATGAAAATTTAAATTTGCTCTATTTAGGCTCTTTTTCTTGAAAATCTACCCTATGCTAATTATTTTTTGGTGGTAAAATTTCCCCTTATTTCAGCATTTTTGGTTCACCGTTAAACAAATGAAATCAAAAATATATAAACAATCCAACAATTGAATATTCCTTAAGAGCAGCAATTTTTCTATTTAAAAAATTTAATTATTATATCTTCAACCCTTTTAAGTCATTCCTGAATAGTAGGAATTGTTTATAAAAAAATAACGGAATTCGTATTTTGGGGGTTACTATTCCAAACTTCTTTTTATGTATAATCTTTTCTGCGCGATAATATCATTATCAATTTCCATTTGGGCGAACCAGCCTAATAGACATTCCATAGTATGGAAGTGATTCCCTTCCACTCTTTCCTATTTTCTTGCATTCCCAAGTTCCTCTTTTTCTTAAGCCTTCTATCACCTCTGCGTACCAACTTTTCCTTGGTCTTCCTTTTTTTCTTGTTCCTCCCTGCTCTATGTCTATAATTTTTTTTCGTTGCTCTAAAATCTGGCATTGTCTGGATGTGACCCAGCCACTATATTCTTCTGGATCTTATCTTGCTTAGCTATGCTTCCCCAAATAAATCCCGTATTTCATTATTTGTTGTTATCAGCCATAATTCTTCCTTCTTATTACTCCCTAGTAGCTTTGTCTTTCTGGAGATTTTACTGAAACTTATTATCGCAATCTGTGCTCCCAATTCTTTACTTCACTTCGTCATCCTTGCTTCCAGATTTTCTCCCTCGTCACTTCATAACTCTGAACTCGTTTTAAAGTTAAAGTCATTGCTTTTTCTTCAATCAATTGTAATGAAAAACTTCTTAATGTTCTTTTCCTTAAGCTTATTTTCCGATGTTGAAAGGATCCGACATCGCCTGCGTATGCCAGTAGTTACGTGTCCGTGGTTTTAGTATCTCCGTTCTATTAAAACCGATTTTACGTAGTATCCATTCTAATATTATATTGAACAGCGTATTGGATAGCGGATCTCCATGCTCTAATCCTGTGTTAGTCTAGAAACATTTTGATATTCTTTGGTTTGCCTTAATCTTCGTTTTAGTATGTTCGAGTGTTATTTTGGTAAGACTTATTAGCTTCTTTTGGAAAACTAAGATCGTTCATAATGTTCAAATAATTTCTGTTCACAGTATCGTAAGCTTTTTTAGGAAACTTATGAAAACCGAGTAAGATCATATTCATACCCCATTCTTTGCGTTTGCCTCAGAGTGAAAATACGGTCTTGATTGATCTTCCAGATGTGATGTAGTCTCCGAATAAGTTTTCTCTATATTTTCTCAAACTTCTATCTATGGTTTAGCCATTATTTTATAATCTGTATCTAATAGCACTTCACTTTTGTAGAAACTACTTTCATCTTTTTTTCTTTCTTGTTTATTGGTACCGTTGTTACCATTTTCTACCTGGTATTATCTCTTTTTCTCATATATTACTTATCAAATGATAGATTCTTGTGCACTTCTACCGTATTTTATTAATTTTGTTTCTATTCCGTCTTATCCCAGAGATTTACTGTTTTTTAGCCCCTGTACAATTTCTAGTATCTCCTCCATCAATGGTGGCAATATACTTTCGTTATTATTCAAATCTTAGGTTGTAAGCTTTTTGCTATCCCCTCTTTTTCGTTCTTTTACTATTCACGTCTTCTCCATTATTCTTCTTTGCCCATCATACCGTTTTTCAACTTTATCTGTTCTGGTCTTAACATTTTCTGTTTGGCTCGTTTTTACTTTTCAATTTCTGTCTTCTTTACATTTAACATCAAACCATTCTTTTTTATAGTTCAATATAATTTATCATATTATTATATATAATTGATTATAAATCATAACACACCTAAGTCCAATACTGAATCTTACCAAACTCGATATTTTTCGAAATCGGTGACAAAATATTTGTACTCGGGAACATGGTACTCGTACAATGGTTGGTACCGTGGAGGTGTAGTAGATATATGCATATGCCCATAATGGGCGCCCTCGCTGCGTTTGGAACAAGTAGGTTGTATAAGATGGACGGTGGAGGCCGATGTTGTTTCAGAATCGTAGGTTAGTTCTTGTTTCTGATTGCTGGTATTAAGTATATTTTCCGTGAAATAAGATGTGCAATAACAGTTTCGAGTGACAAATCAATTTTGAACGGTTTGGTAGTGAGTCTTTGACAAGATTTTGAAATATGTGTTTTATTCAGAAGTGGTTTTATTAGTTATATCATCTAAATATTGATATGAGAGCTTGAATTGAATTTGAGAAAAGTAACTATTTTTTCATTCATATGCTACGTAACATTTATAGTATATTGGGAATGTCATCTTAGTAGAACGATAGGCTTCATTTGATCAATTTTTTATTGAAAGTAAAATACTCGAAAGACGTGACATCTGTTTCGTTAACAGAGTTCTACTCTTCAGAGACTAGTTCCAATTAGAAGTTCTTCGTTAAATATAACTCTCGCACCTTTCTCTGATGAATTAGTTTATTATATGCCCTATTTACATATTTAAATTTCCATCTTGACTGAAGATAATTTAAAAAAGTGGATATAAAATGACAATATTTTTATTTTTAATAATTTCATATATACTGGATTTCTTGATTCTCTTATAAACTGAAAGAAGTATATATACAGCATATCTCGATAGTTTGAGATATTATAATGATTATTTCCCTCATATATTAAAGTTTCCATACGGGGATGTCAATTTTCACAAAATTGTAGTAGGCAGAAGTCAAAAATTGCATATGAAATTTTTGATAAGAAAATGCGGAACTGCATGCATCAGAATAACTCAATGTTTTTAATCAACAATTTTTTATTAATGGTAATTGTTGGTTTTCACATTTTTTCGAGAAAATACTAAATTGTACTCTTGGATGTATGTACATATGCTATACTGGGGAGCTCATTGTTCAAAATTGATGTATTAATCCCAATCCTCCTAGAACTGCAGCGTTTCTCTGGTTATAGTTTCCTAGTAGAGTCTTTGCCTGTCTCAGTTTCTGTAGATTGTCCCAATAATTGGTTTGGCTCCTCTCTACCTTCTTTTCCAGTGCTTTTTCCATTCTTCTATAGCTGATACCACAAAAGGGTTCAGGTTCCATGAAGGGCTTATCTGCCCCCTCTTTAGAGAGCTTATCAGCTATTTCATTTCCCTTCTGTTCGATGGGTCTCGAAATATATTCTAGGGTAACTTTATTTTTCTTACCTAGCTCGTTGAATTTTTTTAGGCAGTCCTGCTTTGCTATCAGATAGGATGAAGATCTGTTTGCGATAGTTCCTCTATAGATTCTCAAGTTCTGTCTGCTGTTTTAGATCCGTTCGTATACCATTTAATGGTATTTCTGTTCATATATTGTATTATATTATGATCCCATTAATTTCCCCAAATTGGTATCGAGATAAATTTTTTCTCAAATCTAAACTTTTTCGATGTATTATCCTGAGGCATCTTCTATCTTTTATTAGTTATTTTTTGCCGATATTCTTGTTTGATGTTATATTTTCACTCGATTCTCTAGAGCTAGACCAAATAAATATGTTGAATCGATTCAGTGAATCAATACTTCGCCCATATAAAACGACACTCGATTTTCCGACCGAGATGACTGTGTGCTCAGTTTCCGTTGCCTATTTTAATACAGAAAAATACATTTGTAATCTTTGTCTTTGATGATTATGAGGGCTGTGAAAATAATATCAAAAAAAGACTATGTTAGCAGCAGTAAAAAAGAAACTCTCTACATGTAATACACTGGAAAGTAAGGGCTTAAACGAAGAATTTGAACATTGTTTATCGCAGGCAGTTGATCTTATATTTTACTGGTAAGAAAAAAATCTCTATCAGCATGTTTCTTCAATAGCAGTGATGTGTATAAATACCTATCGCCTATCTTGGGATCGTCTGTTCCTTGTGAGCCCTTTTTTACAATTGTCGACATCAAAACTGACAAACAACTGGAACCACTTGGATCCAGTAGACTTGACAGACTATTGTTTTGGAAAAGCTTAGATATTAAGCATTGGGATATAAGCTATTTTATCAATTTTCTTAACTTTTTAATATAGTAAATATATATAGAAAATAAAGGTTTTTTTATATCTGTTAAGATACTTTAAAAATTTATTATTATTATCGAATTTCCTGAACTAAGGATACCCTGATTTGATTGAAAAGAGATCCCAGAGATTTTTTATTAAGGTATCTTCCTTGTTTTTCTTAAAATGAATTTCTATTTACATTGTAAATTCATAGTTGAAAAAAAATCGATTTTTTAGAAATAGATCCTTTACACCTCGATTTTTTATAACCGATTCATCAATTTACAATTTTTGTAATGATGCTGATTGTTAAGCACGTCAATTTATACAAAACAAATTAAATATACGAGGATATATTGAAAAAGTATTAGCCTACTATAGAACCAAACAAAATTTTAATGTCAAAATATTTTATCACTCAACATATTCTCCTCTTAATTGGATACATTTATTATAGCGAAACCAGACCTCCACAGCTTTTATTACCTCCTCGTTGAAAGAAAATTTGCGACCTTTAAAACTTTTTTCACTTGAGGAAAGAGATAATAATCGGTCGGAGCCAAATCTGGTGAATTACGGAGGTGTTTTAGTAATTCAAACCCTAATTCACGAATTTTTTGCATGGCAGCATGAGATTTGTGTGCAGGGGCGTTGTCCTGCAAAAACAAAACACCTTTGGATAGCTTTCTGCGTCTTTTCTCTTCAATTTTTTCCTGTAGAGTTGTCAGTAATATCGAATAGTAATCTCCAGTTATTGTTCTACCCTTATCCAAAAATTCAATTATGAGTACTCCATAGCAATCCCAAGAAACCGAAGAAAGAACTTTTCCAGCCGATTTTTGGACACGAAACTTCTGGGGAATCAGAGTGTCACCATTCCATCGATTGTTGCTTTGTTTCTCGATCGTAGAAATGTACATTAGTTTAATCCATAGTAACAATTTGGTTTAAAAAGCCTACATCGTTTTTAAATCGAGCACAGATCGAACGCGATGATTCTACCCTTGCATGCTTTTATTCAACATTCAAACATTTTGGGATCCATTTTGCACCAATTTTTCTCATGTCCAAATTGACGTGAACTATATGATGAAAGCGTTCGTATGAAATATTCAGTGCTTCAGATATCAGTTTTAGCCCAATTCAACGGTCTGATAAAATCACGTTATGAACTGCATAGATATTTTCAGGGACTGACACAGAAACTGGCCTTCCCGATCGGTCATCTTCTTCAATGGAAAATTCAATTTTTGACGGTCGCATTCGAAGGACATTGATCACCAAAGGTATTAAGCATATCTTCGTAAATTTGCTTTATTCTTAACCTTTTTAAATACAGGTACTTGATGATAGCTCGATACTCCAATTTTTCGATTTTCACAATTTCGGTAGACATCTTTTTCCGTTCAATTTATTGCGTAACTCTGGTTTACTTTTTTGACGTCGAACTTTACACTTCTAATAAGTTGTTCATTACTATGGTAGCGCAAAATTTTGTTTATGCATGGAACTGGTCTAGGCTAACTAAATATCAATACATCCTCGTAAAACTTATCAATTCATAGAAAAAGTTTTGAAAACTTTTGTTTATTTAGCTGTGAATTTTCTACAATGATTTTTCATTAAACATTTTTAATTATAGTTATCCATTTATTTCACGTATCTTCTTTATGAGCTATCTTTATAAATTTGAAAAATAAATAATTAGTTTAATTGCCACTAGATTCAAATTAAGTTTATATTACAGAATGACTCTTTACCGAACCGCTGAAAATTGATAAATGTGAAATTTTTAAGTACTTGTTAGAGTGGGAAAATGAACCCATCTTTTGTATTAGAACGACCGCATAAAACTGTATTATATCGAAAATCAACAAATAATGTAGTTCTCCAAATATACCCAGGTAAAAATTTTATTTCTATATATACAAAACCAACAAAAATAAACAATCTGTGAAACGACTTTTGTAAAAGATAAAAAATTATCGATTCCAATAACTATTTTAGAAGTTTAGCCCTCCTTGGCAAAAAAAACTAATATCAAACATATGAGGATTTTGAAAATCAAGTAAGCCTCAGAAATTTTCTAAGAAACCTATTTTCTAGTATAGTAAACCAATATGTTGTAGACAATACCTGTTGCTATTGCTATTGAACATTTAATTCAAAATAATAATTGATAGTATTTTAACAAATATGCGTTAACGGTCGCGTGGTTAGGTCATCGCTTTGCAGTCATAGGTTTGCGGGGTAAATTCTGCCTGGGAAATGGATAATTTTACATTATTATTATTCTTTAATGGAATTTTCAACTTGATTTTACACCTTTCCTAAAGATTTAGTAAAATAAATCATTTATATGAGCCAAATGAGGCTTCAAATGTAAAATAACTTCAATAACTAATCATATTTTATTGAGGATATGATTGAAAAGTCAATTTTCCTGAAAAAATACTTTTAATTTGAGCACAGTCTTATAATTTTAATGATATATGCAGAGAAAATGAAAACGAAGATAAAAATTGACTAAATTGATACTGTTGGCTCGATTTTAATTTTTATTGACTGTTATATTATTATAAGATTTGTGGAATGACTATTTTAACAAATATGGCTGAATGTAGAGTGGTTAGGTCGTCGCTGTGTAGTCAAAGGTTCGTGGGGTAAATTCTGTCTGGGGAATGGGTAATTTCTCCTTCTCGTTATTCTATAGTGGAATTTTCAACTAGATTTTAAATTTTTCATAACGATTTAGTTACATAAATCATTTATATGAGCCAAATGAGGCTTCAAAAATAACTTCAATAACTAATCAAATCTTATCATTCCATTGAAAAGTCAATTTTTTTGAAAACGCCTTTAATTTTAACAAATTTTCATGACTTTAATTATATATGCATATGTAGATACTTTTAAATAAGCATATTGTGGAAATATATGTACAGAAATCTGAAGGAAAGTTGATAGTAGAGGGATTATGACTATCTTATAATTAGCTGAAAAATCCACTATTGAGTAAAGTTGAAATTCATTGTTGATGATAAAGGTGACTAAAGGTGAAATTATTCAAGAAACGTTGTAAAGAGTTAATTATCATAGGAAATACTATAAAGTGTTTGAAGCATAGGATAAAATGTATAACACTAATACTTTATAGTATTTTCAAAGATTATTTAGTCTTTACAACTTCTTTCTTATAATTTCAACTTTACTCAATAGTGGATTCTTTAGCTTATTATTAGAAAGTGGGTAATAGTCCTTTCTTTGTCATTTCTGATCCTATATATTTATAATATACTCTTTCAATTTTCTCATCATCAGCTTTTATTATTTGAATCATTCTTAAATACCAATTTAAGCAAGATTCATTACAAAAATCTCATGTTTTATTCTACATTCTAAATGAAGTGTGGGTTTTTAAGTAGATTCGTAGATAAGTATATTTAATACAAGTACTCTGGGATATTTAAACAAATAAATATACCTTTCATAGTTTTACCTCATTATTCTAGAGAACTTTTCTTGATACACTTAAATTTAATTCCAAGATCAGTTTTGTTGACTGGTAGAATAAATTTTTCCCTATTGATGAATTTTTTATCCTACCGTCAGATATTTTGTCAGGCAATTTTTTTAATAAGTTTCAATCTAGCTTACCCTGGAAACAGCAGCATATGTGTACGTAGGATATGCAATTTAAAAGGAGCAACCATAAATAAAATAATATTAGTATGATGCCCATAAATATCTGTTTCGAGTAAATTGTTTCAAACAGGTACGAATTTCAAATTTTTAATAAAAACAAAAACGTACATAATACTACAACGCTTCTATTTGTTTTTTTTTTTGACCAAAATTCATTCTCAAATACTTTTGGTTTAAATTTTACATTCGTCTACTGTAAATTACTAGCACTGAGAATCATTTTAATTGGAATTAACATAGTAACGTTTATACCAGAATCCCTCTCTTTAGTAAACATATTGTTCTGTCTATTCTATCAGATATTTCAATTATGTTGAGCTATTTGACTGAATGAAATTCGTAGCTTCCAAAATATAATTACATCGACAATGCTTCGAATTTAATTTTCCCCATTTTCCAACCTGTTAAGTAAATAGTAAACATATGTAGCAGTAAAACTGTTTACCATGATTATTTTTCAGAAATTGGTACACACATATATTCAATAACACAAATTATGACATACTTATACTAAATTTTGTATATCCTATCCAACCAACAAAATCAAAAATCAAAAAATCTTGTATATACATTTACTAACAAACATTTTTTAACTTGTATTAACAGCGAATGTAGCAATCTATAGAAATCCTGTCCTTGCACTAACCTTAACGGTGGCGGGCTCTACCATAATTTTCCTCAAATCCAAATTATCCAACCAATTGTCCTCTGACCGCATCACTGGTCTGGTCCCAGGTTGGCGCAGAGGTCCAGATTCCGATCTTTGGGATATATTGCTGCCAGAAGGCGACGACTACAAGCTGGTGTTCATTAACTCAGATGGATCCTCCAAAGAAGAAACTTCGTCTAGAGAAGAAGACGATAACGATAGCACCTCAACTACGTCGAGTTTTCCTATAGACGAATGCGATTGGGATTATTTCGAACCTGGAACTCGACCTACTCCTGTAATTAATTGGGGCTCTCCGTTCGGGTCTCCTAGAGTCTACAGAAGAGATATGGTAGAGAGTCCGATTGGATCACCGTTAGTCTATAGGAGGTTTGTTATTTTTTCATTGTATATATTTAAGTTAATTTAGAAATGGGTATTTAAAAAGTAATACTCAAAAAATCCGGATTGTTTTTGCATTAATATAGATTTAAGGAACCATTCAATTTTTTTCCAATCATAGAGTATGTACTTTTAAGAAAATTCTTAAAGGCAGAAATTGGGAGGAGTAAAGGTGATTACAATTTTGCTTACAGGGTAGGGCAGATTAATTTTTAAATGTAATAGAATGCAAAATTATTACAAATTTCATGTTATCGTAGTGATCCCTGTCGCTTAAAAGCATTATAACATAGTCAGACATGGCCAGAAATGCTTTGCGATAAATATCTTTAGTAAATCACTTTAAAGAAGCTCCTGTATTACAAATTGTCAAGGATAAAATTTCAGTTGTTTATAAAGAATTCGTCTTACGGTTAGAACTGTTAGGAGAGACCTAAATGCATCGCTAATGAGAGAATCTTAGATATAGACAAAGATTCGACAAATTTCGATTTTTTTACACGGATTTTGCTTGTGCTGGATTTGGTTTTGTAATTAGATAACCCTGAAACAAGATTTGTTTTCTCTACGGGGCTTGGATTGGGATGCTAGTGAATTCAGTTCTCTTCGTAAGGGTGTGGGAACATATAATCCGTACAAACTGTTTCTTTAAATTTATTCTTTGATTTAAATATTTGCACTTTACTCCATGAGACAATAGTTACTACACTATGATTACTCACACTTTATATAACTGAATAAGCACTCAGTCGGCTCGCTTTTATAATTTTTGTTTTCAAATATTTCATTAAATTATGAAATACTGATTCTGGCGTTTGCCGGAGTTTGTTAAAAATTCTCTTTTTTAATTCTTCATGTGTAGTTATTTCCCAACCTTCAGGATATATGTTTCGTTTCAAAAGTGCTCAATCGGTCTCAGTTGAGGTACGTTAGGAATATTCCTAAATATCTCAATAATGGCCAACCGTACCAACACATTTGTGCTGAACTTTTTGTGTATTTTTGAAATACACTTCTGAATTTACTTCCTCGCGTTTCTAATAATAATAATTCTTATAATTCACTCCCGTCAAAAGTAAAATATGACTCGTCGTCGATAAATTCTTAACCTTTAGCGGGCGTCATTTCGTTGTTACTTAGACTTCTAAGTTTTGATTTTTGTTCAATTTGTTGCTTCTCAGAGTGCTGTTTTTTGTTTATTTTTGTTGTTTACATATCTCTTATCAATTTTGAATTTTCTGCCCAATTTTCGCAAACTGACTTTTCCGTGAACCGATTTAACCAAAAGCCTCTCTCTTCATTTTTGGCTTTTTTGCTTTTCTGCGTTTTTCTCTCAATTGAAATATCTCTGGCAACTGCCGAATTACTAGAAACAACGTTCTCAACCATCGCCTACTTTATTTGATAAGCTTTTTAAGAATATACGTATTTTTGTCCTCACACCCTTATTAGCGTGTCTTCACGTGTCCATTATTGTAGAAATTGGCAGCATTTTGAACAATGAGATTAAACCGAAACAACGACCGGTCTATTATTCCAAGTCATATATTTGACTGAGAAATTCACCAGGTTACAGGGAAAACATAGACTTTTGTATAAGTAAGTAAATAACGTGAACAAAGTTCCGGTAGTACAAATAATTAATAAGGATATAATATTGGTTGTTCATAAATAATTCGACTCATAGTTGCCTAGAAAAGTGCTTAGTGGGTAATCAAGAAAAGGAACGAAGATGTAAACAGACATTCCACAAATTTTTTATTTTTTTTCTGTTGGATTTGATATTTTGATTTGAAATTCTTTATACAGGATTTATTTTCTCTAAAAAGCTTGGATTGGGATCTTTGTTAGTGGAGTTTTTTCATATGCGCGTATCTTCACATTTTCATCATTGTGAAGAAGTTGATGCTGCAGTGAGAGAGGCTGGTATTAGCATTGGCAAAAACTAAACAGAAACAGATGGTAACAGCTACGGTTGTATTATCTCCTGACTTCATTTGTTTGGCTCACAAGGTCACGTGAAAACCGTACGCAAAACAACGGGTTAGGGAGGGAACAATACTCCAGGTCGTATTTTTCACATCACTGATAATTGACAATTCACATACAATCCTTGTTGATAATTAGAGGAAAACAGAATGAAGTTTTAACACATACACTGCTTCTGTTGCGCTTACTCTGTTTTGTACAACCGTCATATTATGACGGCCAATTCGATCAAGCAATAGTTCTGCCCTATCCTGTATTTTCGTAATAAATACCTATGTTTTTATCACAAATTTATAGTTAAGTGATTATGATTTTCAGAAAATACTATTATATCTTTCAGTTTTAAATATTGTTCATGTCCAATTTTTTCCCAAGAATTTGTGAAAATAGTAAATTCAATATATTTTGCAATAATGTGAATCATCGTCCAAAATTTCAAGATTTATTCTTAAATGAATTAGATCTAATTGTAGATCTGATTATACGCAGTGAAACTAATAATATAATTAACTTTAACGATTACTAGGAAACAATGAAACCTTGAAAATGGACATAGAATAAACTCTAATAGGCCTAAATTCACAACAAATAAAAATGATAATGCACAAATTATGATAACAACATTAAATTGTCTGGTAAACGAAGATGATGTATTGTTGCAAGACTACCAAAACAAACACAGAGAAAATCAGAGCTCTGCAATGGCTTCGAAACTGTTATCCGGACTCTGCTCCATTTGTTATTAGTTTGCTAAATATGAACGTGGTTGTACAGATACCGATGATGGTAAATGTTCTGGTTGTACAATTGGGGTGATTATTTTTGTCGATATGTGACAACAGATAAAACTTAGATCCATTACTCCACTCCGGAATCAAAACAATTATTATCTGAGTGAACTGCAGGTGAATCATTTCCAAAGCGTCCAAAGGCACAACACTTAGCTGGTAAGGTTATAGCTTCAGTATTTTGGGATGCACATGGAATATTGTTCATCGACTATCTCCAAACAGGAGACAATCAAAAACGATTATTACATAGAGTTGTTGGATCTTCTAAATGCAAAAAGCAAGCAAAAACGGTCTCATATGTTGAAGGAAAAGCTACCGCTTCACCAAGATAACACACCGATTCACAGTCGTAGACAAAGATGGTAACATTGAACTAACCACACTTCGAATTGCTTCCTTGACTTCCCTATTGACTACTGATTATTCGCTGATCTGAAAAAAATGCTCGCCCGGTAAAAAATTCAGTTCAAATAAAGAAGCAATTGCTGAAACTGAAGCCTGTTTTGAGGCAAAAGAGAAATCCTTCTACAAGCACGGTATCGAGAAGTTAGAGAAGCATTGGAATGATTGGTATGGTATTGTTATTGAAAGAGATTACATTGATGAATAAAATCAATTTTTGGCAAAAAACATGTGTTTTTCTTAGTTAGTTACATGACTTATTGAGTAATGTGTTAATAATCAGATATCCCAATAAAATCTAACTAAATGGCCCAGCCAAACAACCAGCCAAAAAAATCGATATAATGTTTGCCACTTGAAAAAAAAATAGATAATTGACATAAATTCCTTATGTATTTGATATGATTAGATAAAAAGCTGCAATTGTGTGATATATAGTAATTATCTCATGTGCCAGTCTTTTATATTCTAATGCCATCAGCTCTATTTGAGTCAAAATATAAATTTGCCTAGTTCAAGATCAGCCTGTCACGTTTCATTTTTATATTCTCTTTCTTTTCAATTTCGAATGATAGTGTTTAATAACTTTTTTAGACATACTACTAAAACTTAATCATAGATTTTTGGTCCCACACTTTCTTAAATAACAAAGTATCTTGAACTTTTATCCCCCTTCATTCGCCATTTGTTTTCTATTATGATTTGCTTTCTAATTTCAAATGTCAAAAATATTTCAAAATGAAGTGAACAATCCAATATTTTGGAGTGTCTAGCAATTACGATTGTAGTAACAAAAAATGTACAATATAGTTATGAAGTAACTCTCCCTATTGGACCGCGACGTTTCCATTTATTATAACAAGATTACAAATGATTGAAATTCGGATTATATCCAAAAATACAATTTCTGGATATTTTGCCTGAAAATATAACTTGATACAAATAAATATTAAATAAGAGAACGCTGAGAAAAAATTACATAACCTATCTACAAGGGCGTTCTGTTTAAGCATACGTATACTGGGCTATTGTTCTAACCTTTTCGATTTATTTTAGGAACACGAATTGTCAACGCAAAAATCTTAAATGAAACGAAAATAAATTCCTAACACAATTCAAAACGAAATATTTTAGATTAGATTAATACACAATATAATTCGAAATATTTATAATCATCATTCTATTGAACAGATAGTAAAATCCAATTAGTAATATAATCGAGATAATATTTTCACTTCTTCTATTAATCTCCTATCATAACTTATTTTTCAGATTTTCTACAATCTCTTTGCTCAGCTTTGGAGTTTCACTTAGTTCTCTTAATTTTGCAATAATACAGATTTAGTCTTGAAAAGATGTTTTTTGCATAGTTCGTCACTATATTTTTTTCTGGCAATAAGATTATTTGCGTCTCTAACGATTACTAACTATGGTGGAATATTTGGTAGAAAGTAGCTTTTCTTTATGACAATTAGCCAAACATTCTTCAATTTTTTCAGCCACAAGAAATAACACATTGGGGGCCATCCATAAATTACGTCACACAAATTTCAGGACTTTTTAACCCCTCCCCCTCTTGTTGTCACAAGTTGTCACAATTTCAAAAACCCCTCCCCCCTGATGTGACGTCACACATTTTTCAAATTTATATATTTATTCAAAAATAATCAAAAGAAACTTTTATTTTTTTCTTACTTTTATAATAATCTTTGATTAAATTAACATAAAGAAGTCAAATATTTTAGACAACAGAAAAACAAACGACTAGTTAGGAAGCAACAAACGACTAATTAAATTTTGCGTGATGAATTTTGAATTTTAACATGTGATGTCACAAAGTTTTTGAACCCCCCCCCCTGCCCCTTCCGATGATACCCTCCCCCCATTAACATGTGACGTAATTTATGGATGACCCCTTGGGACAAAACCTTCTTTAGTTTCAGCGTGTAGAATTATAATGCGTTTTCTCGTATAATAAGTACCATTTAAACAGAAATTTTCACAATTATCCACTCAATTTATTATATAATGACTGTTCAACCATATTACCCTTATATATATATATATATATAGCGTTATCAGGAAAATCTGTTAATGTTTGGTATACAGAGTGCTCCAGGACTTGATGCAAAAATTCGGGAATGAGTAGATGACGTGAAAATAAAGCTGTGACATGGGACATGACATCTCATACGCCCCCTTGTTTTTCAGTTAAAGGATTTAAAGTTACGAAAATACTATAGTATACTGTATATATTATATATTTAAGTATAATTTCTAAATTATTCATTCGAATATTATGAATGAACGATTAGGTATGTCCTTATAGTATGTTTTAGGGAAATAATAACTTTACACTACTATTTGGAGGCCAAGGGTGGCTCATGCCCAATAGTTAACAGTCCGTAACTTTCACATGGGCAGCCTGTACAATCTAAAGACAGCAGAAATGAATGTTTCAATTGATTTTTCAACACAAGATGCTCTTTGCTTAACTCGATCAAAATTTATGGTTTAGGAGATATGTAGATTTTTAGGTCGTTGTACATACCAAAGAAACCAGTCGCTAGACATTCTGAGAAAAATGATCATAAATTGTAATTGTTTATTGAAAATACTTACAGGAAGTATTAAAACAGAATCAAACATTTCTAACTGAACTGCAAACCGTCGAACATCGTGTTACTTACATATGGAGAAAATTGAAATGTAGAAAAATTTTGTTTGCTAACCAACAGCTTATCAAATGAAAACAAAAAAAAAAACTATAATAACTTTTCGAAGTGGGCACCTTGCACTTCTACACACTTCCGGAGTATACGGAGGATATTTCTTAAAATATCATGAACCACATATCTCGGCGAATCTTGAGAGGAATATCGCATAATATGGGTGGGAAAACATTAACAAAAAAATATGGACCTACAAATTATTACCTACTATTCTTGCCCACACATAAACACAAAATTCTTTGTTTGAATATATAAATTTGAATTATGGGAATTAATAAAACCGTCTCGTGTGGAACCAGGTTCATCAGTAAACAGAACTTTTCCAGCAAAAAAGCTAGAGAATCCTATGAAAAATTGATAAATCTTAGTGAAATTTTGCGTACGCTAGTATGGGATCAGCATCAATTGCATTTTGCTCTAAAACTGGTGCTCGTATAGCTCGTTATTGATCTTTGTCACCTTTTTTGGTAGAACACTTCCTAAAATATAATTTTATAAAAAATAATGGAAACAATGTAAATAATGTAAACAAACCTGTTTCCCTTAAGCTGCAAACTACCTTAACAGTTGGGTATAAGTCTGCCCGGATAGCGCAAATGCTTATTTATTTATTCATAAGTTTTCCAAGAAATATTTGATTGTATTTTAATACCTCCTATAATTATTTTTAATCAATGATTACAATTTATGATAATTTTCTTCAGAGTGTCTTTTTATGGTGAACGAATTCCTTGACATGTACGATCCAAAAATCTACATACCTCCTAAACCATGAATTTTATCTAGTTAAATAAAGAGTACCTTTTTGTTGAAAAATCGTTTGAAAGATTTAGTTATGCTACATTTAGATAGTATGGGTTTCCTCTGTAGAAATCACGGTTAGTTAACCATTGGGCATGATCCGCCTCTGGCCTACTAGTGTACTAGTACTAGTGTAGAATTATTTATTCAAACACACAACATGAACAAACGTAATCATCCATTGAAAATTCCTTTTGTTGAAATGTATAATTTGGAGAATATACTTAAATATAAGTTCTGATTTAGCAACTTTAAAGGCATATAACGAGGGACTGTATGCAAAAAATTTTTATGTTTCAGGATTTTTTTCACGTCATCTACTCACTTCCGACTTTTTCGGAACGTATACCTACAATGTAACTCTATTCTGTTTAAATCATGAGTAGATTTACATTTAAACTCGGTTCAGTTAATTTTTCGATTTTTTTTTTTTAGTTTTTGCTGTTATATCATCCATGATACAACTTCTATTCACGATGAAAGGAAGGTTTTTAAATGAATTGGATTAAAAAAACTTATTTGGTTCCGTTGTTTAATTAATATTTTATAAGCTATTTACTCACTGTTCATTTGTATTGATATTCTGGGTAATTCATTTTCCCATTGTCGAAAAAAAAATATCGGAAATGAGTAAAATCTAATATTTTATTCGATAAACGACAATCTTAGCAATATATTTCAACTATAATATGATTACTGACTTTTGATGCGACTAATATAATGTTTTTAACCTCACAATTTTATTACATTTTGACGCATATAATCAGATCTACAAGGGCTATGGCTTCTTCCAATTGTGAATGAATACAAAAATTTAGTTTTCACAATTCTGGGAAAAAATTAAACTTGAACTTGTATACTCCAATAGATGATAATAGTATATGAAAAAAGTTTTAGACATAATTGACATTATTATTATTATATTCTAATAAATTTTCCAGTTACTGTAATTGTAAATTAATAATATAACATATTATGTGTACTTATATGGAATTATATTTCATAATACATTGTATATATTTCTATTGTTTCAATAGAGTGTATTGAATTATGAGTGAACCAGGTGTTTTTAATAGTAATAGCACCTGTTAAAACTTTTATTTAGTTTAATTTCCAGTTTTTGAACCAACTGTTATTTCGAAGGTAATTTTTATTTTATTTCTGTCGCTTACAAAATTGTGCTTAGTTTTGTGCATATTTAAACACGCTGTGTATATTTATGAAAGTTATTCTAAAATATAATTGAATTGTAAATCAATACAGATAAAACCAAAGATTTTTATAGTTAATATGAAGAAAATAGAAAACCTCATTTTCGATCTCACTCTTTTATTTAAATCATACCATATTCACGAGAAAAAATTAAAAAAAAAACAACGAATTTGGAAAAGAATTATCAGGCATAATTATTATGAATTCTAGATATTTAGACTATAATCGAGATATCAAAACCATCTTTGATATCGTCAATAAAATTAATCTTTGCTGTACTTAATATGAATATAAACAACAGAGAAGCTGAGAAATTATATATGTACCGGGTGACCCAATAAAAATGGCTCACGGCTATATATCAGGAACCGTTTATAGTACAGCTTCGGGAAAAAAATTTTATAACAAAAGTGACCTCGCTATTCTGTTGTTAATTTGGTCTACTTTTATATTCCTTAAATAGCGCCCTCTAGCGTATATGTTACTCATTAGGTTGTTTCTAAATTATAACTCTTACATTGGTAGAAAGGAACTCTCTTCAAAAAGATTAAGTTTGCATAGATAGGTTAAGTAGAACTGGACTTATATGCGTTTTTTCATAATAAAGTTCCACCTTCCCCTCACCTTTTATTTGAAGAGATAAACTGAAACTTGTGAAATCAAATATACGCTGAATTTCTTTAAGAATACGATAATCATAGTTCAAATGCATCTTAATTAGGCAAAATTTGTCAATAATTCATTTTATAATTTTTGGTATCTAATTACGCCCTCTGGCAGTGGACCTACAACTCTATAAATAATTTCCAAGTTTCTCTTGAGGTCTCTTTTGTTATAAATTTTTTTCCCGAAGCTGTACTATAAATAGTTCCCAAGATATGGCCGAGAGCCTTTCTTACTGGGACATCCGGTACATATTTGGCATACGCCCAACATCAACATCTCAATGTACTCAAAATGAGACTACTTAGAAAGTACATAAACAAGTAATTGAAAATCTCACCAATTGTGAAATCAAGTCAGTGATACATTTTTTGTTGTATAATCTTTTATAACAAATTTATCAACAACTTCTAATGATAATGAAATATGCAGATTGAAAAACAAATTTTGTGCAGATGAGTGTTAAAATTGCTTACAAACCACTATAAAGGTGAGCGAATTGAGAATGATATTTTTACAATAAACATAGGGATTCAATCATAAATCGTGATAAGATAAAATTACAATCCATGGAGTAGAAGCAGATAAGTTCCCGGCAAAAAAAAATTTGCTCAAAGAAGAGCAGTTGACAAAAAGCGTCAAAGAAAGTTGACTTGTTTTGGCATGACATCGACCTCACGTTAGCAATCGCACCGAAGAAATGCTTAATTCATTTAGATTGAAAGTTTTTAAGTATCCGCGAAATTGCACCCATTGATTTCCATTTATTCCCCAGAATGGAGAACTGGCTGGTACTACAGTACTTTGACAAAGATGATAAGCTGCGAGTGTACATCATTGGGTTATAAAAATAAATAAAACACTCGTAATCTAATTACAGATTATTTTAAAAACTAAATATGGAAATGGTACATGAAAACCTTATATTAGTGATAAATAAGTAAAATACTAAAAATTTTTGGTTTTATCATATCTAAGTCGAAAATTAGTCGCTAACTAAGAAGAAAAATATTTCAAAAGCTTTTCGTTTGTGTATTCAATTGATTGTAAATATGTTTTATCGAAAAAATTTCTGAATATACTTTTTTACTATTTTTCTACTATTTTCCAGGCGCATGCGCGAATCAGACACCGGCACCGATGAAGATAACATTAGACAAGATAGCGGATCTCCAGCATCATCAGACAGTCTTTTCCAATCTAGAACGTTGTCGGAAGAAATATCTTTCGACACCAATCAATCCCGAAGAGAAAAAGTGTTGGATGATACAGCTGCTTTACAATGTGTCCATTCAGAAGAAGTTTTCACGAAACCCTCCTGCCATGCATGCGGTGCACAAACACAATTCATTCCTATACCCGTACCAGTACCCATCCCATTCCCCGTGCCCACGTTATGGCCCCCACATGAGCCACCACTGATGGTCTTCGGTGAACAACGGTTTCGCGTATTACCGCGCAACTTGTGGCCGTACCTGAGTCAGTCCGCCCTTATCTGGCCGACACTCAATGCAAACGGTGGTAACGTCGGTACCACTATGCCCGCAACAACCGACCGTGATGGCTGCGCGCTTGAAACACACAAAGAACCCGATAACGTACCTCCGATTGTTGAAGCGGAAGAAAATATTACGGGGTACTTGGAGTGTGAAAATCGGTACGCGTCTACTAGTGACTCTTCCAGTGATTGTAGTGATAATTCGGGATCTCGAGTGCGTCGGATGTACAACGTTAGTGGTACCGAGCGGCATAGCGACGATGCTTTACCCAGTAGCAATGTTTCTAGTGATAATGATGAGGAGGACGGACGTATGTCACATAGTTCAGTCAGAGAGGATGATATGACTTCGTCGGGATCAGCTGATACGGATAGTGATGATACCGGCACTGTCGCCGATCAAAAAACGAGAAGATTTTCGCGAATATTCGTCGTTAATAAAAACTTATCCTCCTCATCGAATTCGTGTAGTTCTAGTAGTGATACGGATACTTCAGATAACGACACCGACACGGAATTAGATTGCACTGTAATTTTAACAAATGTGAAGCAATTAGACGAAAAAGATGACGTCTGTGATAGTAAATCGAGTGATAAAGCTACTGAAAACTCAACAAAGCAAAATAAAGAAAATTATTTCTCAAGTCCCGGGTTATCCGATGTCAGTGCCGAGTCTGTGAACTCTAGTGATGTCGATCAAATTAAGGATTTCAACGATACATCAAAAGATTTTATCTCCAAAGAAAATTACGGGGTTAATGAACTAACAGATAATGTTGATTCATATTTATCCAAGGCAAATGTAGAGAAAAATTTATGCAAAAATAAACAAAAACTTTCCGATGTTATTAATGAAAAAACTTTTTCATTTGATGATTCTGATTTGATAGAAACGGAATTGTACACTGATGAAGTTGCTGTAATCAAATTAACTAAAAGTGATATTGAAGCAATTAAAAAAGAGTACGAAACAGATTTACCGTTTGGTGATGAATTTAAACTCAATGAGGCTGTACATTTTAAAATTAATAAAGATGAAGTAGACGAACCAGAAAATAATGTAAGAAATGAGAATGAAGAAAAAGAATCATATCAAGGTTCGAAAAAAATCTCAAGCTCTTCAATTAAATCTAATTTAACAAAAGGAAATACAAATAAAGATTTTGTTAGTGTGAAAACATCTAAAAAATCTACGGTTACATTCAATTTATCGGAGGAATCGTCTAATTTTGAAAATGAAAAATGTGAAAAAATTACGACTGAATTAAATCCCGATGACGACGTCAATGTGGTCTCATCAGAAGTTGATAACACTGCAAATATTAACACAAAAGAAGAAACAGAAAAATTACTACTATGTGCCAATAAAGGTGATGCCTTAATTGCTCATGAAAAATACGAAAGTACCAGTTACGACGACATCAACAAATCTGAAACTAGCAGCGAAAGTTTAACTGAGGACCAAGTGCAAACTACTCACCCACTCCAGGGACAAATCAAACTCAGCTTGGACATAAAGGACAACGTAATTACAACTGATAAAGCAGTATTAGAAGATGAAAAAGGTAAGACAAATATTTATAATAAGACTGCATGCTCTACAATCAAAACAAATATGACATTAGACGGACAAAACATTGAAAATTTAGAATTCAGATCCATTAGTTTCACTAACATATTAGATAATGATGATGATAATGGGAGTAACCAAAGCTCTATAACAGAGACAACACAAATTTCAGATAATGATTATATGAATGAAATTAAAACACTTCTGGAATCTTTCGACTATCAAAAAACTGATGATGAAATTACAGTTTCATCAATTCTCACTTCTGACACAAATGTAACTGATAATGTAAACGCAGAAAAAATAAATAACGAGTACCTAAAAATTGACATATTTGGTGACCATATAATTACTAATCAAGAAATAAAAGAACATTTTAATGCTTGCGAAGAGTTACCTCATCCAATTGAAAAAATAAATGATATTGACGAATACATTGACATTGAAAAACCACTTTTGGATATATCTCAAGCTTGTTCCATCAACTTTAAGTCAAATACAAGCAATACTGAAGATGATATTGCTGATTTGATGTTTTTCGATGAGGAAGACGTTAAAATAAATGACTCTATGACTGTATCAGATAAAGTTGTCGTTGAAGCATATAATTTTCAGAATATGAGTGACGATGACAATAATCATTTGAATAAAAATGGAATAAAGAAAGACATTGAAACAAAAGCTGAAGGAAAAAATAAATTTGAGGAACTTATCAACTCATTTGATACTGATACTTTGAAAGACATTGAAAATATTGATGGATATGGATACTTAAAATTAGATATAAATGATGAGGATATCAAAAATATAACAGATAATGTAGAAGCTGTTGTAATTAACATTTCAGATATTGATTTCACACAATCAACTTATTATTTCATAGAATCAAAAAAATCTGTTGATAGAAATCTTCACGACGATAGTGTGGTGGAAACTTGCAACAAGAGCTCACAGATTAGTGAAGAAAATAATAATGATCATATTGGAAATGGAATCCTAAGTTCAAAAGTTGTATGTGATGATAGAAAAAAAATTAACGCGGAAGATTCTCAAGATATTGTAATTCTGGATAACTTAGCTAACCTTGATTCAGTTGAAAGTGAAGTTGAAGAACAGAATGATTTGCTTGGCACTAGTACTTCAATTACCAGGTTGGTACTAAAAGCAAATGAATTTGATAATGACAGTAACAGAATATTAGATACATTAGAAGAATCAAAAATGATTGACCACAAAAATGTTGAAAAATTAGATGATACTTTAGAGTTGGATTTAATAATACCTTCGAAGATCGAAGAAAATTACAGTGCCATTAAAAATCAAAATGAAGTATTTTCTCACATAACTACTGAAATACTCGGTGCTGATATAAAAACCAACGAGGAGATAAATATAAAGGTGGATAACTTTAGTGAACCAAGTAAACAATGTAATAAAAACTTTCAAACTATCGATGCAGGATTGAATTTAATAGATACTACAAGGAATGTTGACAGTGAGAGTGGGTTTACTCACGACAATGATATGCTAAAAAATGAAACAATTTTGACTGGTTTTGTAGAACCCACGACAACCGATCTTCTGTTATCACTTCAAAATAAAAAAATTAAAGAAATTACTGATAAAAGTGTGACTAATAGCAGCAAAATCAATACAACACCTAGCGCACCAATGGGAGTTCAAGAAACAGTTACTGACAATATTCATGAAAATGTAAAACTATTCGATGAATTTGGCGCCAATAATAAGATAGAGTATGGATTACAAACCATTGCCCCCGTATTAGCGAATACAACTAAAATATCACACAACTCCCAAAAAGAAACAGTAAACGAATCACATGATAATTATGCGCTTAATTCAGGAAGTATCGATGAAAATACAAGAGATCCATCCGCACAACTCGATGTGAAATTCGAAATAAGGGCTTACGATACGAAAGATATCGATTTGTATGGAGAAGCTGAAAAATCAGTAACCACAAACGATTCACCTAATGAATTAAATACAGTTGTATCACCCTGTTTGAAATATGAACTAAATGTTTTCGATTTAGACGAGATTGGCGTCCACGAAAAATGCGAAAAATCACCAATTATTAGCGATACACCTGATACAATGAGCAAAGCTGTATCACCTAATCGGAGATTCGAATTAAGCGCTTTTAATAATGAGGAGATTGATATCTATAAAGAATCCGATATATCACCAATTATCAGCGATTCATCTCATACAATAAGTACGGCTGTATCTTCCTGTATGCAATTTGAACTTCGTGAATCCGATACGGAAGAAATCGATAACTATGAAGAAACCGCAAAATCACCAATTATCAGCGATTCACCTGACACAATAAGCACAACTGTATCACCTTGTATGAAATTCGAACTAAGCGCTTTTGATAATGAGGAGATTGATATGTATGAAGAATCCGATATATCACCAATTATCAGCGATTCATCTGATACAATGAGTACGGCTGTATCTTCCTGTATGCAATTCGAACTTGGTGCATTCGATACGGAAGAAATCGATATCTATAAAGAAACCGCAAAATCACCAATTATCAGCGATTCACCTGACACAATAAGCACAACTGTATCACCTTGTATGAAATTTGAACTAAGCGCTTTTGATAATGAGGAGATTGATATCTATGAAGAATCCGATATATTGCCAATTATCAGCGAATCATCTAATGCTATAAATACGGCTGTAGCTCCATGTATAAAATTCGAATTTGGTTCATTCGATGAGGAAGAAATCGATATTTATGAAGATACCGCAAAATCACCAATTATCAGCGATGCACCTGATACAATGAGCACAGCTTTATCACCTTGTAGAAAATTCGAAATTAACCCTTTTAATACCAAAGAGATTGATGTCTTTCAGAAATCCGAAGAATCACCAATCACTTGCGGCTCACCAGATGATTCAAGCACAGTTGTATCACCATGTATGAAATTTGAAATAAAATCTTTTAATTACGCAGATGTCAATGTCTTAGAAGAATACGGCCAATCAGCAATCACAACCGATTCTTGTGATGAAGAGAGCACAGTAGTATTACCCTGTATGAAATTTGAAATAAAATCTTTTGATAACGAAGATGGAAATGTAGAAGAATCCGACAAATCATCAATTACAGCCGATTCTTGTGATGAAGTGAGCACAGTTGTATTACCCCGTATGAAATTTGAAATAAAACCTTTTGAAAACGAAGATGCTAATGTCTTAGAAGAATCCGACAAATCAGCAATTACAACCGATTCTTGTGATGAAGTGAGCACAGTAGTATTACCCTGTATGAAATTTGAAATAAAATCTTTTGATAACGAAGATGGAAATGTACAAGAATGCAAAACATCAGCAATCACAACCGATTCATCTGATGAATTGAACACAGTTTTATTACCTCGTATGAAATTTGAAATAAAACCTTTTGAAAACGAAGATGCCAACGTCTTAGAAGAATTCGACAAATCAGCAATTACAACCGATTCTTGTGATGAAGAGATCACAGTTGTATTACCCCGTATGAAATTTAAAATAAAACCTTTTGAAAACGAAGATGCCAATGTCTTAGAAGAATCCGACAAATTAGCAATCACAACCGATTCTTGTGATGAAGAGAACACAGTAGTATTACCCTGTATGAAATTTGAAATAAAATCTTTTGATAACGAAGATGGAAATGTAGAAGAATCCGACAAATCAGCAATCACATCCGAATCATCTGATGAATTGAACACAGTTTTATTACCTCGTATGAAATTTGAAATAAAACCTTTTGATAACGAAGATGCCAACGTCTTAGAAGAATCCGACAAATCAGCAATCACTTGTGATGAAGTGAGCACAGTTGTATTATCCCATATGAAATTTGAAATAAAACCTTTTGAAAACGAAGATGCCAACGTCTTAGAAGAATCCGACAAATCAGCAATCACTTGTGATGAAATCAGCACAGTTGTATTACCCCATATGAAATTTGAAATAAAACCTTTTGAAAACGAAGATGCTAACGTCATAGAAAGATCCGACAAATTAGCAAACGCAACCGACTCATCTGATGAAGTGACCACAGTAGTATCACCCCATAAGAAATTTGAAATAAAACCTTTTGAAAACGAAGATGCTGACGTCTTAGAATTATGCGACAAATCAGCAATCACAACCGATTCTTATAATGAAGGGAGCACAGTTGTATTACCCTGTATGAAATTTGAAATAAAAGCATTTGATATCGAAGATGCCAATGTTTTAGAAGAATCAGACAAATCTGCAATCACAACCGATTCATGTGATGAGGCGTGCACAGTTGTATTACCCTGTATGAAATTTGAAATAAAAGCATTTGATATCGAAGATGCCAATGTTTTAGAAGAATCAGACAAATCTGCAATCACAACCGATTCATGTGATGAGGCGTGCACAGTTGTATTACCCTGTATGAAATTTGAAATAAAACCTTTTGATAACGAAGATACCAACGTCTTAGAAGAATCCGACAAATCAGCAATCACTTGTGATGAAGTCAGCACAGTTGTATTACCCCATATGAAATTTGAAATAAAACCTTTTGAAAACGAAGATGCTAACGTCTTAGAAGAATCCGACAAATCAGCAAACGCAACCGACTCATCTGATGAAGTGACCACAGTAGTATCACCCCATATGAAATTTGAAATAAAACCTTTTGAAAACGAAGATGCTGACGTCTTAGAATTATGCGACAAATCAGCAATCACAACTGATTCTTATAATGAAGGGAGCACAGTTGTATTACCCTGTATGAAATTTGAAATAAAAGCATTTGATATCGAAGATGCCAATGTTTTAGAAGAATCAGACAAATCTGCAATCACAACCGATTCATGTGATGAGGCGTGCACAGTTGTATTACCCTGTATGAAATTTGAAATAAAAGCATTTGATATCGAAGATGCCAATGTTTTAGAAGAATCAGACAAATCTGCAATCACAACCGATTCATGTGATGAGGCGTGCACAGTTGTATTACCCTGTATGAAATTCAGTCATACATCAATAAAACCTTTTGATAACGAAGATGCCAACGTCTTAGAAGAATCCGACAAATCAGCAATCACTTGTGATGAAGTCAGCACAGTTGTATTACCCCATATGAAATTTGAAATAAAACCTTTTGAAAACGAAGATGCTAACGTCTTAGAAGAATCCGACAAATCAGCAAACGCAACCGACTCATCTGATGAAGTAACCACAGTAGTATCACCCCATATGAAATTTGAAATAAAACCTTTTGAAAACGAAGATGCTGACGTCTTAGAATTATGCGACAAATCAGCAATCACAACTGATTCTTATAATGAATTGAGCACAGTTGTATTACCCTGTATGAAATTTGAAATAAAAGCATTTGATATCGAAGATACCAATGTTTTAGAAGAATCAGACAAGTCTGCAATCATAACCGATTCATGTGATGAGGCGTGCACAGTTGTATTACCCTGTATGAAATTTGAAATAAAACCTTTTGATAACGAAGATGCCAACGTCTTAGAAGAATCCGACAAATCAGCAATCACTTGTGATGAAGTCAGCACAGTTGTATTACCCCATATGAAATTTGAAATAAAACCTTTTGAAAACGAAGATGCTAACGTCTTAGAAGAATCCGACAAATCAGCAAACGCAACCGACTCATCTGATGAAGTGACCACAGTAGTATCACCCCATATGAAATTTGAAATAAAACCTTTTGAAAACGAAGATGCTGACGTCTTAGAATTATGCGACAAATCAGCAATCACAACTGATTCATGTGATGAAGTGTGCACAGTTGTATTACCCTGTATGAAATTTGAAATAAAACCTTTTGATAAAGAAGATGCCAATATCTTAGAAGAATCCGACAAATCAGCAATCACAAGCAATTCATCTCATGAACCAAGTTCAGTTGTATCTCCCTGTAGGAAATTTGAACTCAAAGCTTTCGATTCTATAGAGATCGATGTCTACGAAAAAGCCAAAAAATCACCTATTTCCACCGATTCAAATGATACAACGAGGACAGCTGTATCACCTTGTATGAAATTCGAAAGAAAGCCCTTTGATAATGAAGAAGTCAATGTCTTTGATGAATTCAAAAAATCACACATCACAAACGATGAATCTTATAATATAAGCACAGTTTTATCACCCTATATAAAATTTGAAATAAAACCTTTTGATACAAAAGAGGTCAATGTCTATGACGAATCCCATGAATCACCAATCACAAGCAATCTATCCGATAAACCACCGATCACAAACTATCCATCCGATAAATTGAGTACAGTTGCATCACCCTGTATGAAATTCGAAATTAAACCATTTGGTGAAAAAACTATTGACATTTTCGAAGAAACCGATAAAGAGCTCCAAACTGAAAATACAGAAGATGTATATGAAACATTCGAAAGGGTTGTATCGCCCTGCATGAAATTTGAATTGAAGGCATTCAATACAGAAACAATAAATGTTTATGACGAATCCGATGATTCACTTGAAGATATAAGAGAATCATGTGAAACATTCAGAAATGTTGTATCTCCAACTATGAGATTTGAACTCAAATCTTTCAATACAGAAACAATCAATATTTATGAAGAATCTAATGATTCAAATCAACCTGTAGCTAAAAAATGTCTTGATATTGTCCCAAATAGAAAAGATCTGAACTATTTGCAAACTTCTAATCGAGCTGTTGTATATTCAAGTAATTCATTTGGAGATGATGATATAGATATCAGCAGAAGTCACGAAATTATCAAAAGTTTTGACAAAGCCGGTAAAATGACCGACTGCATGCTTGACATTGGAAATGAAATCGAGGATAATGTCGATTTTCTAAAAAATTTTGACAACATTAAGTTGGCTCAAAATTTCAAATTTACATTAAGAAGTTATGGTGAGGACGAATCTAAAAAACATTTAACAAATAAAAGAGATGCCACAACCCCAAATATAATTGAAAAGATATTTAAAAGAAAAAGAATTTCCGAGAATGATGAATCAGAAACACATGAGATAACATCCGAAGAAATATGTGAGAAACGCTTAAACAAAGATCTGTTAGTTAGCAAAATCTCCAGCGAAAATCCTCTCATTAGCAATATCAGTTGTCCCACAATCCCACATACTGATAACGACCAATTAATGGACACCGTCGACGTCGGGGAAACTCCAGTAGAAGCGGCAGGCGCCGATCACCAGCGTGCGCTTAGTGAATGGAACGAGATCCGGTCTATCGATGCCGTTAACGTAGAGGGGAAATCGTTACACGCTCGTAACGACGGTGTTCAACCAGGTGCGATAGTCTGCGGCGAGGTTTTATCACGTCATGCAGCGCGTTATACGAGTCTAGTGATGATAACTCAAGATCCCGCCCCCAACTATCAACAGGTTAGTGTTGTCACCTCTGATACTACTACCTTAGTGCCAGGGAATGATGTTATTGTAAGGCATACCAATTGGCAAGAAGATGAAAATAAACAGCAGGAAAAAATACGTGGTGAGATTTTTTAATTAATAATGTTTTTATTGGTTTTCCTGACAGTTGTTGTTGTTTCGACACACAGCATTTAACCTCGTTACTACAACTGTTAATAAACAATCAATTAC
Organism: Diorhabda sublineata; assembly: GCF_026230105.1. Lineage (NCBI taxonomy): Eukaryota > Metazoa > Arthropoda > Insecta > Coleoptera > Chrysomelidae > Diorhabda > Diorhabda sublineata. Next base: position 7,779,199 of record NC_079482.1, read on the forward strand.
AAATTCACAACACTTTCTTCGTTGATCGAAATACGCTGGTTCTAATGTTTATTATTGTTATTTGACATACATTTAAAAAAATATGCAAAACTGTTTACTTCACTGGTTACTTTGAATTAAAAACAGAATGTTATCTTATCAATTTTGTAGTAGCGAAATAAATGACAATGTGCAGAGTCGTATATTTGAACATTTTCTGGAGGGAATTGAAAATATTAGGTGTGATTTTCAACGTATAAAATTAGAAATAGAGAAATATTCATTTCTATATCATATTTTTTATTTTTATTCAGTTTACAGATGATAATGAAAAAAGTAAATAAAAACTCAATATTATCAAATTTGTGATCTCTATTGATTTCTAGATACTAAAGTATTGATTATGATTATAAGTTGTATGTTTTTATACTACGTATTATGGTTCGTTTAATAGGGTGGAATGAAAAAAGCAATTTTTAATATGAAATAGTGTGGAAAAATTGTTGGTATGTTTAACCAATATGAAAACTAAAAAAATAACTTGAGGTGCTACAAAGTTCCAAGAATTAATAAGGTGAAGATGAAAAAAAATGCTAAATTAAACGTCTCCTTTCAACCATACACTCATAACTTGGATACGGAAACCATTTCCGTATCCTCAATAAATTTATTTCGAAAACTAACTAAATAGGTTAATAGAAACAGTTCCTGAAATAAGACAAGATCAAGGTATGTGAAATAACTGCTAGAAAAATAATATTACAACATTAAATATCTGAATGCTGTAAACAAATTTGATAAAATAATTGATGATGAAGGAGATGAACTTGAGGCCATAATCGATAAATCACACAGATTGAACGAGGAAGAGGCTCACTCGACAAAATAACAGCTTGTGAATATTTCCATAATAATATTCCAAAGGTAACCCTACATAGCGCTCCACCTTGGATAATCAAAGTAATGTATAAAATTAGTAGTCGATCGGTGGATTTGCTGCATGATGTATCTAGTGGAGAAAATCACGCAAGTAATTTTTCAAAAACAAATAATAATAAGTATAATACAGCAGTAACTTTACCTAAGATCAGAGGGATAGATAGTAGAAATAGAATTGGAAAAATACGAGAGGAAAATCTCAAGACGAAACACCAACCGAAACAACTATAAAAATTACAAATAGCATTGAAAGCATATTAAGCATGACACACTTAAAACTGCAGTATAGGATCAATTTTAGAGTAAGTAATGATAGGTAGTAGACGTAGATTTTTGCAAGATACACGCCGAAACCATAAAACACATAATATCGGAATACCACAGCTAACTACGTAATACGATACGATAAGTATGTACATAAATTCGATGGGAACTGCGCCAAAATTATAACTTCATAACGAAGAAGTAACAATAATTTAGAAAAATAAATAGCACACCAGACATTATAATAAACAAAACATTACAATTCTATGTCACTAGATTACCAACTTTATGGTAAAGAAACAGAATGTCAAAGTAGACATAGTACTAATGGTAATGGAATCACTGAAAATCTTTAATAAAAACGTTTAAATAAACTTAATACCATCAAACATGCACAAGGAATCTAGAAAACTTGACTTATTTCTAATTGGAATTCTTACTCCATAATCAAGAATCTCCTATAAGGGTATGTAAGAAGGAATAAAGATATTGATAAAGTTACTTACGGAAAGATGGGGTCAATCAAACTAATCAGTTGTGTAACAGAAAAATTAACATTCTTCACAAAAACAGAAGGTATATTGATTAGTCAAATGCTTAATCATTAGTATCATAATCATCATTTATGTTGGATATAAACCTTTCTTAACCTAGACCATTTTGTTCACTTGGATTCTTGGATCCCGTTAGGAGATATCTTTTTCAAATATTCTGTCCATCGTATCGGCGAACGTCCCCTGTTGTTGTATGCTTCATCCCTGGGACACCATTCTAGTATTCTCTTTGTCCTTCTATTATTTGTCAATCTTGCGACTTGTCTAGCCCAGTTCCATTTTAATTGCCCGACTGTTGCCATTGTTTTTCTAAGCAGTTTTCGTTTCGTAATGTCACTCCTAACATAGACCTCTGCATAGCTCATTTAGATATGCTCATTTTATTCACAGTTTTTTGGGTCAATGCTAGAAAGCCGCATTGGTCAAACACAATAGTAGTTTGAGACACGTCCGTGTCAGTTTATCAGTGTTTCTTTATGAAAACAAAAACTGTACCTGCTCAGCAATGACTTCAAAAGTGTTATCCGGACTCTGCTCCATCGAAAAAGAATCATTTGTTATTGGTTCAATGAATTTAAACGAGATTGTACAGACACCGATGATGGTGAACGTTCTGAACGTCCAATTTAGGTTGTTATCCCTGAAAACATCAAAAAGTTCACAAATTGATTATGCATAATCGTAAATTGAAATGGCGTAAGTTAGTTGAGGCCGAAAGATATAAGAAGGCAGTGTGTTCACAATTGTTTCAAAGTGGGTGCCGCATTTACTCACAGTTGATCAACAACAACGTGTTGATGATTCAAAGCAGTATTTGGCCATATTTACACGTGATAAATCAGATTTTTTGCATCTATATATGACAATGGATGAAACATGGACCCATCTCTTCACTCCAGTATCAAAACGATCATCATCTAAGTGGATTGCAGCCGGTGAATCACGTCCGAAGCATCCAAAGGCACAACAGTGAGCTGGGAAGGTTATGGCTTCAGTATTTTAGGATGCACATAGAATATTGTGCATTGACTATCTCTAAAAGAAAGAGACAATCAATAGCAAGTATTACATAGAGTTGTTGGTAAACTTCGATTTGCTTCCTTATCCAGATAATCCAGATCTACCCCCCCCCCCCATTAACTATTGGCTATTCGCTGATCTCAAAATAAGGCTCGCCGTTAAGAACTTCAGCTCAAATGAATGAAGAAGCAATTGCTGAAACTGAAGCCTATTTTGAGGCAAAAGGCAAATCCTACGAGCACGGCATCGAGAAGTTATAGAAGCGTTGGAATGATTGTATTGCTCTTGAAAGAGATTACATTTATGAATTAAATGATTTTTGGCAGAAAAGATATTTTTCTTAGTTAGTCACACGATTTATTGAGTGATGTTATCTCAAATAATGAAAATCTGTCATAATTGTATTTAAATCGAGAATATACATCCACAAACTATATTTCTAACCAAAGTGTTTGTGAGTTTACTAATTATATTTATGAATGCTGTTATTGTTTTCTCTAACCCACTTACAATGAATAATTGGGAAGATATTAATTTTATTTTTCGATATAGCCCTCATCAATGTTGAAACATTTTTCCTATAGATTTTTAGTGCATCTCTAAAGAAATATAATTTATCATTTATCGTTTACTATAAGTTTTGAAAACAGCCGATAATCGCTCATCCATTCCAAGAAAAATTTTTTATCCTATTTATACTGTCTTAAAAAACGACTGGAAATGTTTTTTCAAGTTTGCTTGTGTAGTAGGAGATCAAGTACTTATCACTATATCATGGATACTACATTCTGTATTTTTTGTTGTTTAATGTTTAATATTAATGTTTAAAGGCATGTTTCATAGTTTTTTCAATATTTACATACTTTCAGAACTTTGTGGTACTTCATAATCATACAGCTCAAGACACCTGTCACTGTTTCAGGAACTGTGGGAAAAACGATGATCTCGCTATCCTTATGCGTCGTTCTGTGTGTTTCATCCAATTTTGTTAACGAAGGCTCGTCATTTCCTTATGTTTTTAGCTATTTTTGTAGCCTCTTTTCATGTTAAGTTTATCTTTCTCGATAATTTTTCTTCGCGTTCGATAAGATCTGTTTTCTTTAGGTTATTGTATTATAATTAATGGCTTGTTTGGTTATGTGTATGACCTTGTGGCATCTCAAAACATAATATTGCATTTTTTAAATTCTTTTGGATACCAACGAGTAACTTTTTAATTTATTAGAAGACTTAAATCTAAATAAAAAATCAAAACGTTATTTTCGTTTGTTAATGTAGTGAATACATTTTATTTTCCTCCTTTCACACGCTACTGTTTTGTGTTAATATTTCGTAGTATACTCAATTTTTTTTGTACCTGTGTCCCACGAGGTCAATCTTTAATTCCAATTTTATCTATGTCTAATTATTTTCGATAACACTCATTCAGTGACTAATATTTCACTTTTTAGTTTATATATTTCTGACATTATTTACCCCTACATTAGAATTTTAACCAAAAAATGCTTATAAATATCAGTATTTTTGGTTTCTAAGTATCAATTTCATTAAGATGTATGATCATTTTCCTGTCGCTTTGTGTGCAAACTTCATATATAATTAGTTAATAATTCCACAAGTTATAACTCAAATCCAACTTTTACTAACTAATATTGCAATATATATTTAGAATTTATATTAATTTTAATTATGCTACGACCCTGTATACGTAAAACGTTGCACTTACTAATACTACATTTCAAGTTTCTTTTGATAGACTCGAAACAATGCATACGCTAGTGATAATACAAGTATTGTTTCAAGGCTCCTTATAATTTTTACCGTAAATTCAATTAGAATTGATCAAATCAACGTTTTAAATACATACAACTTTATAATCATGACATTTGTTATATTTTAAATGGTATTTATTTTTATTTGACTTTCTTTCATAGCTTCATTCATTTTATAAACTATCGTTCAATAAGTCCTTGGTCTGATAGATAAAGATAACCACAAGTCATATTTTCATGTTTTTCTTTTAAATTACCATCCTTTAAACGATAGCCGTCATATTTTGAACTCATTCTCTCCGATATTTTGTTAAATAAAATTTTCTAAAACACGAAGATATAAACGCAATAATCTGCTGGAAAGTTATGACCTATGTATTTTGGATTATATACGGCATCGACTATGTAAAAAAGGGAAAAATGAATTAACGGTGACTATTCATCATCATTATCCTTGCGGTTGCCAAAGCATTGCTTATTGATCCATTTATTTTGTTCGGCCATTTCCTTTTTTCTACAGATTACTGTGGGTCCTGGCTATTCAATATCTTTTGTCATTTTACTCTTATTTTACATTTTTGTTTCTAGTAATTTTTTGCTCTGTTATTGCCAGACTGAATATACACTGCTCACTGCTACAATATTTGTTCTATGAATTTTAACTCATCATCTATTATTTATTATAACTTAGATATCTCATACTGTCTGGTCCTAGAAATCTTCTATAATTTTCCTTATTTTTGGTTATTATGCTTGCCCGGTGTTCTTTTTGTTTCACTTTTCAGTATACCTCAATTCCGCTCATTCATTTCCTCTTCCAGCTTTTCCAATTATAATTCCTAGATAATTTTTTCACGTTTTGACGGTCTCGATACTTTGCTTCATGTCGAGGTATTTTTCTTTTCGATAAGCGACTATGAGATTATTTTAGCATGGCAATCTTCTAGCATTTTTTCATCCATATCCGTTAGACTAGATAACATGACACTTACATCCATATTTCAATAATTTAGCTTCTAAACATTTCATTGTGTGTCTCTCAACTTAGTATTTTTCAGTATTCTGTTTTCACACTTCATTCCTTTGCAGCGTTTCTCTCGTATTTCTTGTATTTTGTTTGATCGTTTTTTATTTCTCCGGTTCTGTCTTTTATTCCTTCGGTGGTTGTATTGTAATCTTATTGTTTATTTCCTAATATATTATTTAGTTAATTGTGCTAATTGTGCTTTTTTATACATTATTCGCTATATTTAATTCTGATTCATAACTAATTAAGTCTTGTTTGTTTGATGTAGTCCATTTAATTATCCTGTATTTCTCTGTTTCCTCATTCTCTAAAATTATCATCAAATCAATCTTTGCTTTTTTTGTCAATTTATTAATTTTCTGAAAAACTCTTGAGCAGTTATTCTTCATTTTTAGCAACGTTTTCATTATATTTAATGCATGATTCCCCGTTCTCTGTTTGTAAACCTTTTCAAAAATATCATCTGAATTCAGAATTCCATTTATCAATATCAATGTTTGTTATTAGTCGTACCTTTTGTTTTGTTGATACTATGTACATTTATCGACCGATTCTAGAAAGAAATCTAATCTAACAAAAAAAGCCTCATATACAAAAAACTTGCCTAAAAAGCTTTATTTTTTATTCCTAGACCGTTGACGATGCTTTACGGGGTAAAACTGTATATTTTGACATACCAGGGAACTAGAGTTGGCAACTCTGCATTTTTAAATACTATCAACCTTAAGTCAAGAAAGATGAGATTAATATATGAGAATATGTGTGCGCTATGATCTACAAGAAAGTTTTAAATCGTTGCAATGTGTCTTTTGCAAGCAACTATGTATCGCTGATTCAATAAAGGGGATGAGCCAAATACCAGGACTGACTGCCAGATTTAGCCTTGTTTGATTTATTGTTATTCTTTAAACTGTAGAAATATTTACGTTATCGAAATTTCACAACGGAGATAGATGAAGCAATTCATCAATTTTAAAGTGCATTACAGAAGATAACTGGACTCAAGCTTCTAAGTTGTGAAATCTGGAACATAAATAAAATCGTTTCTAAGAAGACTCGTAGTTTTCTTGTATCTCAAAGTATACAGCATAACCCTCGTTTTTTAACATCCATTACTTGTACTTGGTTGAAACTTTCTGAAATTCTGTTGCGTGTTACTTTTTCCGGTTGTATATTTATTATTACGAGAAATTATAATGTAAAATATAGCCAAAAATATAGAATTTTGCTTGAGTTTTATCGGATGCAAATAGTCATACAATTTTATTTTTTTTACAGAAAAACCGCATTCTTTCGAATTGGATAAAATAAAATCAAATCCTATTACGACTTTCACATTGATTACATTTTCCTTGACAATATTGTGTTGTATAATATATAAATGTGTGAACAAATAAAAAATTTTACGGAACATTTATGAACAAATTTACAGTCCTTTGTGTTATGATATCCATACTTAGAAGGTAAACAACATGACACATACTTTGACGTATATATGCGAAGTAAGTAGAATGCGAAAGCGAATGCCTACCTAAGTGCTTGCAAATTAGCTTTGCTGTTAATAAAAGTAATTTATCTAAATATATAGATAGCCCTAAAAGCATTTTCTCAAATCCAGATCAATAAATAAAATAATAAATTTCTTGTTGCAGAATATTTTTTATGAACAGCTTCAATAGAAAACAAAAACTTTCAATGCCGGTGTGAATTTAAATTCATTTTAATTGTTTCCTCATCAATTTCTCCGTTTCTAATTGATGTTTTCTTCGAGTTTATTGTCTATTTGCAAGACCTATCTGTTATAAAAACAGTTTTGATTACTCTCTTCAACATTTCTGGTTTACGTGAGCTATTCAGAAAGTAAGTAATATTTTGGTATTGAAAAAGATAGACAGGGCCGGATTAAGCTAGTGGCTTGGGGGGGCTATAGCCCCGGGCCCCAGGTCCAAGAGGGCCCCCTCATTTGGAAATAATTCTGTATTTTTTGATGTGTTGATACCACAAATCTAACGTATTGATATTATTTTGGGAATTTGTCTGGGTTTTCGAATACCTTAAGGGGGCCCTGTCATTATTTTAGCCCCGGGCCTTATAAATCTTAATCCGGCCCTGAAGATAGAACAAAAAAAATGATCCCCTAAATCTGAAATATCAATTCATATTGAACTTTTTTACATAGTCATGACATATTAAAGCACTTAATATATCGATAAACACAGTTTGAAATTCCTTCGTCACACAATTCTGCTGGATGAGACTCAGTCTCTCCTGCAGTGCACACTCGCAACTTCTCGTCGTTATTAAAGCGCTTTGTTCTTAAGCAGTTCTTTTAAGTAAGAATCTCTTAGTGCTAGCTCGAGACTATAATGCGGACGAAAAAGAAACTCCTATCTAAATAAATTCAAGATTCTTGTATGTAGTTAAACGTCTACTTTCCTCGGTGCTTCTTTTAAACTGCTTGAAAAAGTACACCTATCCTATCTCATTAAGTTTATTGGGGAGATTGTATCCCTACTCGATGGAATGTAATTTTTTGCTACTGATATATCACAGCTACTTCTTCTATCCAGTTCTTAATCTTAATGCAGCCACTCGTCTACATGGTAATTAAGATAGAATATGGTTCAGTTTACGCGGGTTGGGAGCAAATTTCGCACCCATATTGTACAAACTTTGTGATGGCTTTTGTTTAACAATCTCAAACAACAAACTGCATGAAACTAACGGACAACTGAGCGAAAGATACGTTCACACATTTTATCAACTGACCACATAATCAATGACAATGTTCCTACGTCCACTCCTCTCTGTTTACTCAATAAACTTGTGGATACATTTCCACGGGTTCAAGGTTCAAGGTTTTGTCTTATCACAGATTGCTACTCATAACGGGCAGATTTTGAAATTGCGGTGTATATTATAAATACGCATATAGAAAAGAAGGACAGCATGGAAATATACCCATTGTGATGGCAGGACGGCGATAGAGATACCTCGCTTGCAGGTACCAAAGTATGAGTGATCACCAGTATTAAACGGGAACTTTCTCCACTATCTGGATACCCTTACATTTTCAATGTTTACCAAAATTCATAATTTTATATGTGTTATCGATAGTTAGTAGTCTTCTATTTATGTTATGCCATTTTAGTCCTCAATTTCCCCTTCTATTCTTATTCCATCTGACCAGCTCCTTATCAGTCTTCCTTTTTTATTTTTGTAAGTTCATGCTTCATATATAGTTCTTCACCCATTTTCAAGACATGGCCAAACCATCTTGATTGTCCTTCCCAGATTTTGTTTTCATTTCGTCATCAGCTCAAATTTTATATCAATGTTATTCTTCATTTTATTATAACTTGGTTCATTCTCTATTTTCCATATTAATCTCCTTTTTTACTCTGTTATCTGCGTTTTTGTTTCTGTCTGTGTATATGTTTTCTATTTCTACGTCATTGTGAGTATGGCTAATTTATTATATATTTCTATTTTCATTTGTTTTGACAATTTCCTTTTGGCTAAAAACTATGACTTAATTGCGTTGAATAATACTCCAGTTGCTTCTTTTTCTTCCTCTTCTTTCTTCTTCGGACAAAGTTTGGCGACCATCATGACTATTTGAATTTTATTCACAGCTGCTCTAAACAAATTAGTTTGATACGCAGTTAAACCACACCCTAAGTTTCGCAGCCATGATATTCTTCGTCGTCCTATACTTCTCTTTTCTTCTATCTTTCCCTGCATAATCCATCTCTGGAATCCCTATCGTTGTCCCCTGATTACATGACCAAAGAACTCTAATTTGCGGCTTTTATGGTAGTCAACAATTCTCTTTGTGTTGCCATTTTGTGTGAAACTTCTTTATTTGCAATTGTATCTGTTCATGATATTCGTAGTATTTTTCTCAATATCCACATTTCAAAGGCTTCCAGTTTTTTCATTATTGTTTTGTTTAAAGTAGATGCCTCCATTCCACTTATCTATTCAGTGCAGTAATTTCTCGAATAAATCCAAGTCTCTAGATATTTGTATTTCTGTACTTCCTCAATTGGGTTACTGTGCATTATGATCTTGCATTTTCGAGAAGTGCATGTATTTAGTTCTCTCGTTTAATGCTATATAATTGTAGCAGTTTCTTTTGTCTTCTTTGTTTTATTTTGGTGTAATTATACTTATACTTGCCGCTTTTCCTGTGTCGTATATTCTGTTTAGATACTTAGTGTCTCTGCTATTTCTCTGTTATTTCTCTTACCATGGTTGGCTCCATCACTAGTTTTAGTTTCTGTATTGCCTGTTTTGTTCTTATTTCATATTTTGTTATTGGTCTCTTTGTTTTCCATCTCGTTTATATCCTTTCCTTCTAAAATCTTTAAAATATTGTCTCCACCTGCTTAAATATCATCTTCATTTCTAATTTGTATCTTTAATGGCTCCAAAGAATAATTTTTGTTGTTCCTTGTATGAGGGTACGATAAAAAATTATTATCTCCCTGTTGATACTTCATGCATGTCCTCCGGAAAATAGCGGGGGAACCGGGTACCGGGACATGTTTTTGAAATTGCTTATCAATTTTTATCTTGATCAAATTTCTCCTAGAAAAAAAATGTAATTTACGTCCAATATCACGAACAAGGTGAAGCTATACTTTCAAAAATGTATTATATCACTGTTAATTATCTCTTATATTAAACTCACTGACAACCTTAGAAGATCATATTTTGGAATTAATTTGATTGCCCAACGCCCCAAAGAGAAAAACTGTATTTTCAAATATTAATTATTTAGTATTTAGAAAACAATGAGTGTAACTAACACGGTTTAAATTTTGAATAAATTTAAAGACCATACGAAGAACGTTGAGACTGCCAATATGATCTTAAACAATCCAATCATTTTGTAAAATTGCTAAATATTCAAATGAAAATACTTTTTATTTATCAAAATAGATGTTATTTATTACAAATTATAATTTATTTTACAACTATTCATTATTCCAATAATTCATATTTTCCAATGAAAAATTAACAACAATGTTTGTAAACAGATAACCAGTGAAGTAAAATTTCTAAACGTTATGGTTTCATTATAATTTCCCCATTTCCATTGTTTATACAGGTTACACTCCCGTTTTATATGAATAAACTATAATTTCATCATCCATTATAAACTAATAATCAAATATGTTCCGCTAAATGGCATTGCAGACACGCTTTTGCTTACAGATAACCATAAACAAGAAAAAGAGAGCGTGACCGTGATAACTGGGGGCGATACACTTTCAGCTTTCGAAGAAGGTCTAGCAGACGACGATTCTTGGGTAGAAAATCTCAGTCATGACGATGAAGACGAAGACGAATTCGCCACAAACTCCGGTACAGAGGATTCTTCGTCTGGAGAAGAAGTTACACTTACTTGTTCTGCTGCAATAGATCAAGAAGAAGATCTTAGAGGATACCACAGGACTGCTATCGATTTTACTTTACATACCATTGTTGAAGAAAGCTGCGAAGAAAGTGAAGTAGAACAAAATGTATCGAAAAAGAAAGAGCGGCCTGCTTCGGCAACTGATCTAGAAAAATACTTTTTCTTTGGATTAGGTGATGGAATGGGTCCTTCGTTGCAATCTAACAGGGAAGATGCATTCTCAGAAACGAGTAGCATCTATAGTGAAGGAATGGAATCTCTTGGTAGTGAAGAAGTTCAAACTCCAAACGATAATTCTGATCCGGCAGAACTTGCTTCCTCCAGATTAGAAAAATATTTCTTGAGTGGATTTATGGGATTTACGGCTGAAAGAAGGGATTCTGATGGAAGTGTTGGTAGTGATAGTGAAGGCAGACCCAGTCCTGAACAAAGAAGAAAAAGATTAGTCCGAGCTCGTGGTACGGGAAGGTCACATTCATCGTCATTAGATAATTTAGATAATGCTATTAGCGAACAAACAATTGAAACTCAGATGAGCTCAGAGCATTCCTCAAGTTCTGATTCTGAAAACTACGATGAAACTAATAGTTTTGAAAAACCAGATGGACAATTCGATACAGTTAAGAGAAAGAAAAATAAAAAGCATAAAAATACGACATCTACCGATGAATCGAAAAACTTGGAAATAACTCAAGAAATTGAAGAAAAATGTAGCGAAAGCGACGAAGATGGTCACAAAACACCACAACCAGAAGTTCAATCACCTATATCGAATTTAACCACAACAAAAAATCAACAAAGTAGGGATAGTGGTTTTGTAGGTAGTTGTGATGATTTGTTACGAGAACAGAGAGACAATAGTACTCCAGATTTCACATCAGGTAAAAACGAATTAATCAAAACAGAGTTGGAAGGTATAACAGAAGAAAAGAAACTAGAAGAAAAATTGATTTCAGTCTCCACTCCACCAGCAACTTCCTTAACAAGAAAAGATAGTTTCAATAATTGGAGTTCCGATGAAGAAACTAATCTCATGATGTGTAAAATGAGACAATTTTTTAAAACAATGGTTGCCAATTCTCAATTAAACGCCTCCTCGAAACCTTCCACACCTAACTTAAGTTGTACAATTAAACCAGTTCCGAGTCCTCGTGCCAAACGTTGTAAGCCTCCTCAATTAGTTTATTTCGAAAACGAATTGACCAGGTTAATGAAAACCGTTCCTGGAATAAGAGAAGATCAAGTCAGAGAAATTGTTGAGTACTTGAGTAGCGAAGATACGTGGAGTGATTCATACGACTCTTCGGATTATACAAGTTCCGATCTTGAAATAACCACTACCAAAACAGTATTACAACAACAAATATCTGATAGCTGTAAACAAATAATAAATAAATTTGATAATATAGTTGATGATGAAGGAGACGAAGGTGATGGAGGTATAATCGATGAATCTCACGGATTAAACAAGGAAACTGCATTTGTGTATCAAAAGCTTGTAGCTTCATTCGAAAAAATGGCAGCAGGTGAAAATTCCGACAATAATATATCCAAAGTAACTCCACATAGCTCACCACCTTTGATAGCCAAAGTAATGCATCACATTGGCAGTCGATTGGTGGCATTGATGCATGAAGTGTCTAGTGGAGAAAGTCATGCAAGTAATTCACCAAAAACAAAACATTACCACAGAAGATTGCAGCATAAAATATCTTCGGCTTCTAGTACAACCACCGAAGATGATTATCCAGACGGAACTGGTGATATTTCGAATTACGACGAACATGTACCATACAATTTGCTTCCAAGAAGCCGATCTCATGATTTATTGGTAGGCGAAGCTCGTATATTGCATCAATCTACTAGCGGCGTATCCGATATTACAGAAGAAAAAGAAGCCAGTGATTGTGAACGATTTAGTTGGCGCGGTAGTTTCGAATCTGCTTTGCTTGCTACTGATTCCCGCAATAGACTTTCTCTACTAGGCGGAGAAGCTTCGGCGTCTGCGTCTGCTTTAGCTATAGCCGCAAAAAGACGATCAGCCGGTGATTTATTATTTACCAATAAAAGTCTTAGTCGAGAACAGTTAGATAGGGTACGGAGTTGTGGGAGCATCGGTGGGGCGAATAGTGAAGATAAACTTTGGGTGGCGTCCGCGATTCGACCAAATCGACGTCGTTCGAGCGTACCTGATGCTACTTGCGGTTCGGGTGGATCTGCTGATGGAGAAGACGAAGATGAAGATATCGAAAGTAGAGCGACTCTACCTAGGAGTTTACAGGGTGGAACTCCTACTACGAACTCGTTACCGCGTCTTCCTACTACTATTTCTTCTAATAGTATTCAAAAGAGTCAGAGTCATCATTTCTTATCACAAAACGTTAAAAGTGCTCGATATCGTCCGCCGGGATTTAATAGGTTGATGTCAATACCGAAAAGGGCTGTTTCCGCTCCGGGACTACAACCAAGTCATCAGAGACGAGGAAGGAGATCTCAACAAAATAATGTTCCTAATGGTGAGTTTTGTTCCATATTTGTGGTGGTGGTCAATTTGATTGGGTAGAGGATACTGTCGAGATAAAGAGAGTATTTATGAATTATTTATTTAGGTTTTATAAATAATAGCTAAAACATATCGTTACACAATTAATTTTCACTTTTATTACATAAACTTTAAAGGGAGAAAAATTAAGAAAAATGTTTACAAAGGAATTTCGTAATATGCTTTTAGTATATTGAAATAGAAAATAATGATGAAGAATTAAATGCATATTTATGTATTGATTACATATAAATCCCAGTTTTTGAATGTTTTTCTACTATTTCCAATCAGTTCTCTCAATTATTACTCTAATTCGTAACCACAGTAACTTCGCATAAAGTACTTCTCGCTTTCCTGGACTGGAATGCTCCTCTAATTTAATTATATTAGATAAGAAAACACAGACCTTGATTTTTTAAAACATATAGTTATTAATAAAGTGGATACAATTTTATTAATTGACGCTTTCAAAAAATTAACTGGAATCGATTGAAGAATTAATTGCAGATCCTCATAGCTACTTTAATTCTTCCATATTCCTTATTTCAGCAGTGTTGGTACAAAAGGTCACTGTCAACGTTCTACATAAAACATTATTTAACATTACTGCAAACCAAAACAAAACATTATTTAACATATCAGGCGTTATCCACCAAATCGCGAAAGTTATTTGTTTCAAGTCTTTTGGATCAAAGCTTTATTTTTGTATATAATGCCCTTAACATATCCCCATAGAAATAAATCTATTAATGTAAAATCAGGTGATCGTTCTGCCCACTCTATCGATCTTCGCGTGCCCATCCATCGATTGGAAAATATTGTATTGAAGTACTGCCAGACCTTGGTAATGTGGTGATGCTCCATCTTGTTGAAACTATATCGCATTCACTGGAATTTGAGGAATCGGGATAAGAATTTGCCAAAGTTGGATTGACAAATTTCCTTCAATGAAATAAGAACCAATGATATGGTTTCCAATAATCTGCGCCCAAATATTAATGTTTTGCTGGTATTGCATGTATTCCCTCATATTTTTCTATCAAAATCGTTTTCCATGAGCTCCATTTTATTTTCCTTTAATATATTATTTACCATTAGTTTGTGACAAACTTTGAATGTAATGGATGCCTGTCTATTCAATGAATATGGGCTATTCAAGCATCACATCTAATGGACTTCATTATGCAGTGCATTGACAGCTGCTTTTTTAACTGCCTTACATGAACAGAGTCATAAAACCGCTTCTCTATTTCACTAATTGTATCTTGGGTAATTTATGAAATTTCTCATGAAATAGGCAAGTTACTTTCTGTTGTGTTCGTAACCAATCATTTGTAAAAAAAATTTTAATTAATCTGACAATAGTTCAGAATATAAGTTGAAACTGAAATTATAATACCAACAACTTATAATTATAAAATTATTTGCTGAGGCGTTTTATACAAACTAACGGTGCCACTAAAGTATTTTTAATGAATAGCAAATGAAAATTTGAATATATTATAGCATATTTCCGTAATGATATGATTTTACTTCATTCTGTCTTGAGTCGCAATAAACTTGGAAACAAAATCGTTTTCCGACAGAAATGAAGAGACCTTCGAAATAATCATTACAAGTCAGTAAGCGAAATATGAATTTATTCCATTTTACTATCACATACAGTAAAACCATTTCTACTGCATCATATGATTATATTTAATCTATCAAAAATATATCCACCAATCAACCACTAGTTCAGAACTAGCATAATAGCTATTTTTCGCAATATTCTGATCTAACATGAAATTCTAAATCAGAACTTATGGTAAGCACATTGGGACAAAATGTTCCAACCCTCCACACTATTCAACCCAACATATAAATGTTTATCATTAACAGACTGGTCATAATTCTTTTAACAAATCGTCAACTTGGTCTGGAGTCCCAAATACCATAATCGTGCTACTAAATTTCATGACAAAAACATACTACACGATTTATTAACCAAAAACGTCCTTTTGTTCTAAAATCACCCTACGGTATAGACTAAATTTATTTAATATCTTTCTCTCAGATGTATAACTAGTATTATAAATCTAATATTAACCTCTAAACTTTATATCGTTCAATATGTTTTTCATTGTTTAAATCATATAATGCAACTATTATCCTGCTCATAATCATAACGGCCACATGGATATTAAGAATACTAAAATAAATATTTAATACACACAAGCATCGATTTCGAAATTGAAAATATTTTGAGAAATAAATTCTATTGAACTAAAATATATACAAAATTTTGTTTAACAGAAACATGGGAAATAATTATTAAATTTCCATCACTGCATGACAAGTGTACAAAATTTTAAATCTACCTGAATTTTTAGTGTTGGAAAATTGAATCAAGAGATTCTATTACATGCTAATTTGCTAATTCTCTCATGGACTAGGGTTTAGAATTTATTGTTTACAAAATTTCAAATTACTGTGAAGTTTTGAAGTGCATGAATATCCAGTAAAAAGATTCACTTTCAAGCATACAAGTGAAACTAATTAAACGTTAAGCCTGTAAAAATCAGATTCAAAGATTCCGAGGTCAGTTTTACACTTAGCCGCCGACTGTCTCTTAAATGACACCGAGTACACTATACTCGTAGATTTGTTGTTGTGCTAGTCGGGACCGTACTTGGAACGGTTATCGGAAGCGTTTATAGATATTTTCAGTGTAATCTCCGGTTATGCTCGGTTCTTGTATTTGCTATCAACCAATTATTGAAAAGACCGTCCCAGAAACGATTCACAAACGATACCTGGAATACCAAACCGAATCGTCCATACAAATATAATCGCTCGGCTGAAACACGTAATCTCTATTGCGCAGAATCGTTACCGTACCACGGACGGTTTTATGATGAGTTGGAACGAACCTTATATTATGGACGATACCCTTCTGTCGTCTATTAGCGAAGAAAAAACAATACCTCCATATTCTTATCAAAAGTTGATATGCTCATCCTGAAATAGTTAAAAAACTTTAGTCAAAAAGTAAAAAGAACACCCCAACCTATTCTCTTTATTGATTGATTGAATGAAAACAGTTCATTCTATGTTTTTTCCTGTTCTTTAAACGCCTGTACGCTATCATCAACGCTATAACCTTATTGCAATCCATCATTCAACGCGAACCTATACCGAAAAAAAATCTGGTATTGGTTACTCGACAACCGACAGCTGAATGAATGGGAAAAGATCTAACTTATGTCGACGTCGCGTCGGTTATATGTCAGTTAGAAGTCGATTAAACGACACCCAGCAGTGTGAAATTATCTTTACATTGATGTATACTTACTAACGTAAGAAACGTGTGTCAGAAATACTTATTCCCATGTTTTAATTAAAAAACCATTTATAATATTCTTACGTGATATTGCACGTCATTTCATAATTGAATTAGTACAGTAAAGTTTTTCGCGTTGTTTATTTACATAGTTAAATTCGTCCACTTTCTAATATTATCGGACCATATTGATTCTGCGTTGTGTATAATTTCGTAGTCTCTAGACGATAATTATTTCATCCATTTGTCATTGTCAGTTTAGACTTGTTATGTGTTCGATTGCTTCAATGATACCTAGCATAGAAAGAGAGACATGTTCATATTTTGAAAGATAAATGTCAGAGAGAGTTAGTTCATTTCTGGAATAGCCCTGATATAGGAAAGCCTTTCTTCTGCAGGCCTGGAATTGTGGTGGTTTATAGGAGAGGTTTTTTTTGTTGTGGTATCACTAAAGTGCGTGTGTCTACCTTTTATAGCATGATGAATATATAAAAACTGTAAATACTATGGACAGAAACGGAGGTATAGCTGCAGCTGCATCATCCCCTATCGTCGGCCATTTAGAGTCATTTCGCTATTCATAATTATGTTCTGCGGTAACAAACCCAATATCTGCAAATAACTTACTTTCCAAGACGATTCACAACTTCCCAAATGCAGATCTATTTTACTATCGATCGATCATCTCGTTATTTATTATCTCTTGCTATGCAGATTTCATGCTAAATATATTAATGGGAAGGTACTTATCTCATTTTCTTCTATTTCTTATTTAATAAGACTATATGTAACACAAATACTAGTAAGCTAAAGACCAATATTCGCAGAAATAAGTGGCACAACAATAAAATAAATAATCGAAACAAGCAATTATGGGTATTGTTCTGTTAGTAAATAAATTGATTCATAGAAATTATTATAATTATTTCTAATGCCCACTAATTGATGTCTTTATACGATTCGTATGTTATTACAATTTACAATTTTCGACATAAATCTTTGGGTACAATGGGTCTTTAACAATTATACAATTAGTAGTTGCCGATGATGAAAAAGTATATTCTGAACATATTGGTAGAGGAATATGAAGAATGTTTGGTCAATATGGAAAAGTTGAAATGATGAGAATATGATTGTGAAGTAAGAGACAGTAGTCGAAGAGTGAATGTGAATAGTAATACCATAACTGTGGGGGTTTTGAATTTAATTGCACTGCTCTCTGTATGCCACAAATGCTTGCACTTCATATTCATGTTCAAATATTTTTTATCACATAACAAGCATTTTTAATAACCTCAACTTCATCACATTGTATGACAACTTTACTCAATCGCAGATTCTTTAGCTAATTATTATAAAACAATAGCTTCTGTATAACCAACTCTCCTTATAATACTAAAAATAGTTAAAATTCACGAAATTAGTTTAAGAAATATTGACATCAAATTTACTAAACTACGTTAATATGATTAAAAATAACGCTATATAATAAAAAAAATGAAAAATTGAACATCTTGCACTCAGACTTGAACCCGCGACCATTGAATAAGACTACATCCTAACTACGCGAAAGTCAACACCATTCAAATGAAGTCAATGTTGTTAATATAATTAATTACTAATATAATCTTTCTTTGTTTCTGATATCACTATATATAGATGAAATTTTAAAGTTTGATTGATAAAGTTCTTTGAAATTATGTTTTATAATTAGTTTATTAATTTACGCCACACACACGAGTAAAATTGAAAATTTAATAAGAATATTTCTTCCAAACAAAATAAAGGGTTTTACGGTAACTAAGACCCGAGTTCACATAGATCACCTATCAACTGATTGCGGATGGTAACCAAGAAAGAGATTTAGAATATAGCGTTAGGTTCAATTTTCAGTACAAATTTCGAATATGTAACATGTTAAAAGAACTTTCGATTTTCATTACATTTTTGATCAGTTAATTTTTCTATATTTATTTAGTTATAAAATAGATTCTAGATGTTTAATCGTTGTTATTGAGTTGTTATCAACGATTTTTCACTAAAGTTTAATAGCAATAAGCTATTTTTATGTTGATATTCCCAAAGTATAAAAACCGCAAACCTCAATAACCTATAAATTATGCTACTCATATGAATTAATAGTGATCAACCATAAAAGGAGAATTAACAATTTGTAATTATCCAAAAATCATAGTTGAATGAAACAACCCATCAGCTGGTCACATCTACTCACTAAACTACCAGAATAGAAAGAATACTATCATATGACTAAGGCCAGATTAATTTGATTAGTTTCCGAACAACAATAAATGTTATTTGGGTTAGTATCCGAACATTCAGATCATGATCATATTTTCCGAACAACAGAGAAGTTTAATAATGTGTGGCAATAAACAGTTTATTATGAAGAAAATCCAAAACTGTAGACAAACTGAAAGCAAAAGTTGCAATAGCGACACTTAATTTGAATAATTTCCCACCATTCTACTCTCTCTACATTTCAATTATATCTTCATCCACACATACTTCTTATTCCATTCTATTACTTTATACAAATACAATACATTGAATAAGCTGATAATATTTTTTTCACATAGAAATCAATTCCTATTAGTATTTATAATGGTTACGTAATATTTTTTTATTACTATTGACTCATAATCATGTTTACTACTTCCAGAAACACAGAGATAAATGATGTATAAATGAAAGAGATACAACGTAACGACTTTCAATTAAATATAATCTGTTATATATCGGATGGTCTTCTAACCAATATTCAATTTCAATAGTTATGTAATGAATAACAATTATTAAGGACTTCTGTGATCAAAATCTCTATTTCTACTTACACTTACAACAATATATTTCAAATATGGAAATGAAATATACACAGTGATGGTTGTGCTATGAAGGCTTCCATTTCAAGTGTTATAGTTCAATTGGAAATGGAATATCTTGAGGAAACTGTCCTTAGCAAGCTTGATATAAATATTCCATTCTTTTTCCGATATGTAGATGATTGCATTACTGCTGTACCAAAGAATCAAATTGAAAACATAAATAAAAATTTCAATTCTTATCATAATAAACTTCAATTCACTATCGAAATCGAAGAAATAATAACATAAATTTTCTTTATGTCACATTGTATAAAATTGGTAATAACATAAAAACAGAATGGTATATGAAACCAACTTAGTTCTCAAGATATTTAAACTTCAATTCATGTCATCCTATGTAACAAAAAAGATCAGTGATAATAAGTTTGGCTGATAGATCTATCCAGCTATCAAATTCTGAATTTAGATGCTTAGTTATTCAAAAAGCAAAAATTTCATTGAAAGAAAATAATTTTCCGGAAAAAAAAGATAAATAAAATAATTAAGAAAAGGATAAACAGATACTATAATCAATTAAAAAACAAAATAGAAACGAAACATCAAAACATTATCTAAATATTTCACTAAATTAAAATCTAAAACACCAATCAACAAGTGTCTTGTACTAAGGGCAAAAATCTCAGTATTTATAAAATAGACTAAGAGGTCATCAATACGAAAAAAAAATAGAACTATAAAGATTCAAAAATTCCTGAAGCGGAATCTAATACACGAAAAAGAGAATTTTTAAAAATGGGTCACATTCACAAGAACGATAAAAATGATAAAAAAAACCTAAATAATTTAAATAAATTTAAATAAAATTTATAGCTCTATTTTGTAAATTCTAATAAAAGTATAAATATTTTAATGTTTGAGAAGGAAGGACTAAGGAAATATTAATTTTTCTTATTAGAAGAAAGTTCTGATTTTATTCTTATTTTGATATTCACGATGAAGGTGAATATAAATACGCAAATTGTCTGTGTCAATATCATATTTTGATATTGATAAAGAGACTTAAAGAAGAGTCGAAACGTCAAATTTTATCTATCTTATGAAAATTATTTAAAAACTAATTTTGAAACAAACGAGACCCAAAATCAAGAACATTTAGAAACATAAACATATTAAAAGGTCTAAGAAATAAGAAATTAAAGAAATTTATTTCTAGGAATATAATATTATCTGCACTTTATTCTTTCGTCAAGTTTAAACTATATTTAGATCACGCGTGCGGTAGGTATTTATTTTAATGAACATTCTGAGGATGTGGATCTTAAAACATAACTGGTTCTTATCATTGACAAAACTTAAACAACGAGGTAAAGTTCTTCATGACATTTCAAAAATAAACAGATTTTATACAAGAGTTGTTTCGTATCAAAATTGTTGTGTTTCCCCGAAATAGGAAAAAATAATTTAGTGATACTTCCTTTAATGTATCAAAGTGTTATTATTTGAAGAAAGCGGAATAAATACAAACTTTGATATCTTAATAAAAATTTAAGGATGTATATGTTAGGCTAAAGTGTGGATAAAGTCCGTAAATCGAAAAGCGTTTGTTTCTATTCGGAAATTAACCGGTTAAAACTAGAATTTTCCAACGTTGTTTGGATAAAATAATAATACTCTTTTATTTGCGTTCAGTAGTCAGTGCCGTTCAGGATCTAGAGGTGACAGGATGACGAATGATTTAGATGAACTTTCTTGTTTTAAATAGCAACTTAACGAAAAGCTCTGCGATTTATTATCGCGTAAATACTAAAATTCATGCTGTAGGAATTCTGCCCAATATAGCGAGTTTTTAGAACTCTGTCTATCATATTTTGTTCAATACCTTCCATTAAGGTAGATGAGGGTTTTCCTCGTCTTCTTCTATTCTGCGGTTGATACACCAATGCTTTTTTCGGCCATCTGTTTTTCTCCATCCTTATGACATGTCCGTACCAGAGCAGTTGCTTAGTCTGTATTCTCTCTGAAGTCGTGTATACTCGACCTCTTCTTCGTCATATATCTTCATTCCGTATATGCTCTGTTGTGGATGACGATCTTCTTAAACAGTCACGGCCTTTTTTTCCTCTTCATGTGTTAGTTGCCAGTACTCACATCCATACGTTAAAACAGTATATTGTCATTTTTGTGGTTAGGTTAATTTTTTCTGACTACAGTAACGAGTTCAGAATTTACGTAGCTTTGTTCTCTTGGTGCACTCTATCTCTTGTATCGTCTTTTGTTACCCTATCTTCCGAAATTATGCTTCCTAGGTATTTGAATTATCTACATCGTCTAACAGTATTTATTGCTCCTTACCGGCAGATATTCTATTTCTTCACTTCACTTTTCATATTCGTCGTCCAACTTTCTCAGCACATAATCTGCGTTATCCTCGTCGCCAGCTATAATAGCTTGATCGTCTGCGAGAAATATAGTAGTTAAGCACTTATTCTATATCTCAATTCCCATTCTCGCAATTTTAGCTCTCCAGCTACTCAGAGCTTCCTGAATACATATATTAAATAATGTTGGTGATAAACTGCACCCTTGTCTCAAACTTTTCGAATGCGAAAATAGTTTCGATAGGGTATTCCCCAACTTGACTTCACCTGACTTTTGGTGTATGTAAAACCAGCAAAAAAGGAAATCTAAATAGGCACTACAGTATCAAAGATTAGAGAGGTTTGATATTTATATAGTTGGTGGTATTGAAATTGCTTATTTCAATAGTAGTGAAACAAAGATAAGGTATTTTGTAAAGAACCAGGTGATCTTTGATATTCTACCCGAAACCCATTCGACACTAGGACCCGGAGAAAATGGTTATTTAAAACTTTGTATTGCATGAAATAGAAATTTTTTTGTTTTTATATTTGTTTGAAGGATTATATTCATTTTAGAATCATTTTTTCTATATTCTAGTACACGTGAAAAGTAAAAAGGGTTGCGTTTAAACTTTTAATTAATTCTGTATGTAGTTTAGCCGTTCGTTCTTGGCTAAATCTAGGAATTCCCGCGTATTTTCCAGACAGTTAAAACTAGCATTATCTAATTACGGGCTTTATCCGTCATGTCATACTTGAGTAACACAGTAGAATAAAAACCACTCAAATTAAAACGGCTACTGTAAGGGTAAGAATACTAAATGACAGAGACAATAAAACACCCACTATAAATTTATAAGAGAAAATTTTCATTTCTGTAACTAGTTAACTGAGAATAAGAAATCAGCGGTTTTTGTTATCTCATAATAGAAGTACGCGATAGCGTTGGCTCATTTTGAGGTCAATCAAGTCAATTTGTTGCCTTAACCACCTATATCTTTATATAGCTTTCACGCATGTAACACGTCTGAATCCGTATGATTTATAATATGGATTTTTATAGTCCTAAAGTAACTAGCTTTGACTAATAATGAATGCTCTGAAACCTGCATTTTCAGTTCGTTTTTTCAAATTAAGTTCCGCTGAGCTACTTGAGTTTGTACGAACTTGTAGTCACGAGTAAATTGGAACGGCAACTTGGATGTGTATGGAATGTGTATACAGAACAAGCCAAGAAGCTTTGAAGGCCTAAAAACTATCAACGTTCCAATTTGATGGCAATAGCAAATGTGATACTGCTTCTAACTGCTTGTATTCGTATCCATCAGTATAAAAATAGTAAACTGGCACGGCAACATTAGTATAGTACGAATAATACGTATAAACACAACAAGCGAAGAAGCTCTGAAGGCTAAATTAAAGATATCAATGCGAATTTTTTTATTTTACCAGCCTTCTCAATAATCAATTTGTTGTTGGTTTTGTTGAGTTGTGAGGAAATATGGCTACTATTTGAAAACAAGTTTTTCATGCTCAAATGCTCATGAAACATAGTGTAAACACTTACCTATAACATCTTGGCGATGTCGATTATCTCTCTCATTTTCACTTTGCGGTTTTCTATCACAATTTTCAAAACTTTTTGTACGTTTTCTGGTGTAACCGCCTCACTTAAGCGTCTCGGTCGTTAAAAATCATCTGTGCTTGTAGTGCTACGTTTAAATTTCACACACTTGAGTAAGTTCATATTTTTTTCAGAGTGGGTATAAATTTTTGCTCTTTTGAAATTTTCATAAAAAACAGATTCTATTCAAACAAATGTTTTTTTTCATAATAAATAAAATAGAAAATTATCTTATAAAAATAATATAATCTAAGCAGCCGCTAAAGATCCTGAAACCAGGAGCTTTCAACATATAGTGTTGAGTATAGTTTTTGGCCAATGTTATTCTCTTTAATTGAAAAATTTCTCTCAGTTCATTCTCTTAGACTTGATTTTCAAGAAATCAGCTGGAGATAGGCTTGGGCTGCGGATAGGCTATAGAGGATATACTCTGCACCAAATCAATTTGTGTAGGAGTATTTCTTTGATCAATGGTAGACAAATGATGTAACTATAGCAGAAAAACATCTCTTCACTTTATCACATATTCCTCAGAGCTATTAGCAATCACCGACACGCCTCGTGTATTTTCCAATTCCATTTAAAAATATTTCCACCGAACCGTCACTTTTGGATAATGTGAAAGTATTTGGTGATTTAATTTAGGATTTTCTCCACTCCAAAATATGCAATTTCATTTGTTGATATGTCTTTTTAAAATTAAATCATTTTCTCACAACCTTTACACTAATTATGTCTTAGAAGGATGCAGTTTTAAGGCCAAATCAATATCCGACGGAAAATTGTTCGAGATAACGCTAAAGTATCTGAACGCTTGCGCGTAGTCAACTTTGCATCGACAATCACATACTTATTTACTTCCGCTACGATCCTTTCTCTTATCGTGCTACCCTGTTTAACGGCGAATAATGACATAACAAGCATTGTAATTGTAAGATAGAAACAAAACCAATTATTGGGACAACCAACAGGGGCCGAGACAGGCAAAGACTCTTTTGGGAAACTATAACCAGAGTAGGTCTGCTGATTGTATCAACCAAAATAAGAACAATCTAATAATACTAATAGAAGCTCTATCGGCGTACTGTCGCCTCAACAAAATCCTGAAAACGCTTGACGTAGATAATGCGGCATGCAAGTTTTTGTTGCACAGAGGACGAAATCTGTATCCGCATTCTTTCGAAGTGTGAAACAAAGCACTAAAGCCATCCCACGTTCTAGATTTGTTTTTAAAAGAAGTGGGATTAATGGATCAGCTGTAAACACAGCAAGAAAAGGGGACACAATAGATCCTGTGGGTCCCAGTATATACGAGACCCCAAATCCATACATAAATACATTGTATTTGTAAAATTGTTTTATATAGAATGCGTGTTGTTCTGCCATCGTAACTACATTTCAAAGAGGCGAAGAACCGCAAAGTTGTAAGCGTAATTACTTAATCATGGACATATCACTAAATTTTATTTGATAATGATTGAGTTTAATCAAGCCGTTAATATAGGTCTATTCAAACCTACGAATCTGGACCGTTCTTCGGTTTTGCACGGTTCTGATAACAGTATTTGCTATCAACCAAGTATTAGAAAGACCGTCCCGGAAACGGTTCACAAACGATACCTAAGTCGGTTGGAACACCAAACAGAATCGTTTTTTTAACGATAACCGCCCGGGCTGGAACACGTAATCTCTATTGCGCAGAATCGTCACCCTACCAAAGATAATGGGTTGGAACGAACCGTATGAGTTTTTATTCACAATTAGATTTTAATAAGACATAACACATAATTTATTGTGCCATTTTGTCTAAGAAACAATTCAAAGATAAATATAAAACTGTGTTTAAAATCTTTGAATGAGTCACTAAAATCAAATCGTAGTTGTATAAAGGAAAATTACCACTACATAAGATAGAATTATTGTACAAAAATACATCTGGCAACATTTTCTATAAACAGTAACTAAAGTGGAAAGTAAAGTTTTTCGTTATTTACTGGTAAAGCTGCATAAATTAAATAATTATTCATTAATAATATAACATAGCTACTGTAGACCCTCGTTTTAGAAACATTACCTTATACGATAATTATAGTAGCATACTTATTATGAATAAATATCTACCGAAGTAATTACAATAATACTTAGTTCGTTCACTTTTAGGCCAGGTATCAGCCGATTTCCCGTGGAATTTTGACAATCAAGGTCGATTTTCTTGAAAATTGGTGTGAAGGTAGTATTTATAAGCTTCTTCAAAATCTACCCTGTGCCGAAGGGTGCTCTTGTCTTAGTGATGAAAATTTATTTCATCAAAATAATCTCTTAAGTCGATAGATTGACTAAATCTCAGCAACTTATTATTCTACATAGTTTTTTTATAAAGTTTGTACTTTTAGAGTTATTAACGGTTGAAACTGCTCATTTTTCATTGAAAAAACGCATATTTTTACAGTTTTATCAGCAAAATCATTAAGAACAAAAATGTAGCTAATATAAAAATAAAGAGATTCGTTTGTTAAGGATCTCTGTAAATTCAATAATAACTGAGTTACTGCTCTTTATTATTAATAAAATTTTTGGGAAGAGCTCAAGAGATCTTTTTTAAAACATATAGAACATCTCTAAAATGAGCACTGTCAAAAGTCTTTTGCATAAAACTTGACTGATTTATAACAAAAATAGGGTTTCTTATTTTTGAAAGAATGTAATAATTATACCCTCGTCATTGCCACCCAAATTGAAATTTATCGTAATCCACTTACAATTAATTTTATTTATGTATTATTGATATGATCCATTTGATTTCACAGGCTTTAAATGCTTATTTTAGAAAAAATAATTGATTAAATTGAACATTGCATTTCCGTAATATTGAAAAAAAATTAATTTTTCTTAAATAAACCAAAAACTATTCAAGTTTTGAGCCTTTTTAAATCTTTGTATCAAAAAAATTGAAAGAGATATATTAGTTCAAAGTTTGCATTCGCGTACCAAATGTGGCTTATGCAACCCCTTTGAGCTGCACCCTCTTAGAAACTGGAGGTTGAAAAAAGTTTCAATTCATATGACGTTGAAGTACTTGAAATCTCCTACAAAATGCTTTTTTAAAAATGTTTCTAGCTTGAAAATTGAGCGATTTATTGTCGAAAAACCAGCTGCTTTTATCCAAATTTTGAGCACGAATTTTGGAACATTAATTAAAACTTTGCTTACCGATTCCGATAGACCTTTCCAAAAGAAATAAAATGATGTTTTTGATATTTGCAATAACTCAATATTTATGTAAAAATCACTTTTTCTATAAATTTAACTATTACAGGAATAAGGGGTCACATCGACACGGGGTGAAGCTTATTTTATTCTTAGAGAGTACTACTTCAATTGTTCGATAAGAAGAGTTTCACTTTTATTAGTGCAAAGTTATGAAAAATGGATTTAAAAGAAGAACCGAATTAGTTAGTTTTGTAGTAACAACAAATAAGTAACAATTTGAGCGATTTATTGTCGAAAAACCAGCTGCTTTTATCCAAATTTTGAGCACGAATTTTGGAACATTGGAAAAAGAGAAATGTGGAACGTACAATCGTGCAACAGCTGGCATATAGCGAAAGTAAAAATTTTAACTGCAATTTTTAAATTTTTGGTCATTGAAGATGAGTTTCATAAGGATTGAATATTTAAAAAGCAACACTTCTTAAAAATACTGACAATAAAATTACTGACTATATATTCTCAATTCAATATGAATACAGTTTTGAAATTTTCAATTATAAAAGAATCGTTGAAATTATTTTCTAACTTTTCATATGATTAGGGGATGATTTGGAGGGTTTGTTTGAGAATATCAACAGATCTTCGAATAATTCATTTAAATTATATTTTACTCAACTACATGCTAAAATCGAAGATTTCCAAATTTTCTAAAATAAGAGGTTGTTTTCACCCCTAGAAAATAAAAAGCACCCTTAAGCACAGGGTAGATTTTGAATAAGGGGTAAGTAGAGCTTAGGTCCAAATTTTCATTAAAATCGACGTTGATTAAGAAATTTCCACGTTTTTAACGCTAGTTTCTGGCCTATTTTCATTTTATGCTAGTTGACTTAAACCTGCGTCATAAGTCACACAAAAATAAAACAATGACCGATTATATAATTTATTGTATATTTTTGTAGTAATGAAACGAGCGTCGCAAACGAGTTGCGTGAAATTATTCAATTTCGTTTTAAATGGATTGGATTGGACTGCTTCACTGAAAATAATCAAATACCTATCAACTTTTAGCAATGGTTATTCAGATAAAAGCAACCAGAAATTATTAAATTTTAATTGAGATCGTGAAAATGAAGGATAATGCTCATTTCACAGATTATACATATAACATTCAATGTCATTGATAATATCGTTCAGAATTTGATACATTATACAAAGTTTTGTATAAATATACATGGTATTTACGTGGGCTCGAAGCTTTTACTATTTACTCGGCCTTTCGGTCTAAACATCATGGTAGGGATTCATGACTAAACCATTTTTACTTTATCTTATTGTATTGCTTTAAAAGACACCTCCAAATTTACTTTCCAGTTTGCTTGTGTGTATATTCGTTGCAATAGTTCAGTCAAATTTCGAAAAAAATGAATATGTGGATGGTACATGTTTTTTCTTATTCCACGCCAAAACCTTATAAAAAATGAAGGTCATAACATTCGGTGGAATTGTTTAGATAGGGTCAAAATATGGTTTTTCTAATTTTACATAAAAAATAATGAGCACGGACGAATTTCAAAGTATGGAAGAAAGTGTTGATATTAGAAAGCCCTACAAAACTAGTGGTTACTCATAAGTTTCGTCAGTAATTCACGCTACAAATTGAAAAAACGGCTAAATTTAATTTTTTACATTTTTTGAATTGAAATTTTTTTCGTGGCTATTAATTAAAACTTTGCTTACCGATTCCGATAGACCTTTCCAAAAGAAATAAAATGATGTTTTTGATATTTGCAATAACTCAATATTTATGTAAAAATCACTTTTTCTATAAATTTAACTATTACAGGAATAAGGGGTCACATCGACACGGGGTGAAGCTTATTTTATTCTTAGAGAGTACTACTTCAATTGTTCGATAAGAAGAGTTTCACTTTTATTAGTGCAAAGTTATGAAAAATGGATTTAAAAGAAGAACCGAATTAGTTAGTTTTGTAGTAACAACAAATAAGTAACAATTTGTGGATACCATTCACTGACAATAATTTAAAAACTTTGCAATTGTACAATAGTAAAATAATAGCAGTTTCATTGGATTTAAAAAATACTTAATTTTTGTCGTCGTGAAAAGAAACCAGACCAGAATCTGCGATTAGTCTAGTGATCAACGGTTTTCACGCGTGATTCCCATCATGGCCCATAGATTTGCCTAACATTTTAACAGATATATGTACTTCTACTCTGGGGGTGAATATCACCTCAAATAAGGGTGGTAATTTTTTGTTGAAACTAACCGTAGAAATCGATAGCAAAAAACATTCTAAGAACTAATTATTCTATGATATTTATTTTTTTAGAAAAACAATACATTTTGACTTATTCAAGATTGAAATTTCGAATTTTTGTTACAAAAAAAAGCATATTTTCAATCGATTTTCCACAAATAACTCAAAATTTTAAATTTTATCGAAAAAACGTTAAGGAGATTAAATGTAGTTTTAAAAAAAATAAAACGAATGTTTTCTTCTGGTTATAGACCTAATACAAACCAAGTTATGGTTTATTAAAGGTGGAACTTATTTAGTCAACCGAAGATTTTGAAAAATTGTAAATTGAATAAGTGGAAAACTGAAAAATGTATTGTAACTATTTTAAAGAACTTTTAAAAACCATTCAAATGAGTGTTTATGATAGTTGGTAATAAATGAAATGAGGAAGCTATGACGAAAATAAGATAGAATCCCTTCATTTCGTGGAAAAAAACGTCACCCTTTATAATCCTATGAGTTCGTAAGCAAAACACCCTATATAGTTAGAAATAGCCTAGTTATAATTCAGTAATCTTCAAAGATAATGAAATGAACTTCACATAATTTATATTATACTGAAATTTTACGTTTAAAAAAATTATGATATCGAACAAGTCTATAAATTTAAACGCCTCCAGCACGTACCTATCAGATGTTATAACTTGTGTGGGTATTAAATATTAATCTGCAAGCAATGGTACCAACAATAACCATTACATTATTTGTCTTTATCCACGGGAGTGGCTGGCATCGTGTTGTTTTATATTTTGCTATGCAATAATTAATATTTCCATAAAAATAAATTTTCACTGTGTCAATTCGTACCAGTACTTCATTTCACTTTCTAGAAAGTTTAATACATTAAATAGTTTATATCTTTAGAACCATAATCGTTTCCTAAAAGTCATTAATAAATTATTAAGAACAACCAAACGGTGATACTATTTCCAAAAAGAAATTATTAAGTTTAAGACTAAAATATTGTCAGTTTTGCATTATCTGATACCCTAATTTCTATTTTACCTGATTTATTCCTTTATAATAGACATTATGATTTCTTATACTTTCTGGTCTTACTTATAACTTTCATTAAATATTTCTCAACATAAGAGGTGTGTTCAAAAATATGATAAAAAAAATTTATAGTAGCATTTATAGTCTAGTCCTTAGAGACCAAAAAGCTGATTTTCTGTATTGTTTCATATTCTAGGAAGTTTAATACATTCCTCACTTTTATATCTTTGGGATTATAATCGTTTTTCTAAAAGTTATTTAGAATAAGCGGACTGTTAAGCTACTGCCAAAAATATGTAATTAATTTTAAGAATAAAATATTGTCAGTTTCATATCGTACTAGTACTATATTTCTATATTTAGAAAGTTTCTTATATTGATTGGTTTATATTTTGTTGAATATGAAACGTTCGTGTTAGAGAATTACAATATAACTTAATAATAAAATTTCTCGTCCATTACATTGGAATTATATGAAGATTATAATGTATCAAAATTATCAGTTTTATAGGTCTGTAAACTCACCTACTATCTAATTAGAAGTACCTGAGTTCCAAATTACCTTTTCTGCACATCTTATAGTCAATAAAACGTAAAATTACAGATTGCTGACTTCAGACTATAATAATTTGAAATCCTTTTAAGATGTTGAGTACCATAATCCAACCTCAGCCAACAATTTCATTAAGATAATGGGTCTCGTTTAACTCTCCTATTTCTTATTACAAACAGTCGTACAGGACTCTTGGATGAGATTGTTTAATATGCGTGAAAAAAAAATAGAAATTTCCAGAGACACTGTTTTTGTTAAGTTCATAATTTCTCATTTTTTATTTAGAAAAAGGCTGAATCTGAGCATTTAGGATGATAAACTTCGACTGTAATTTTGCATTGCTTTTTAAGGGCACTGGTTACATCTAGTTCCTTTAGTAGAACAGTTAGATTCTTAAAAAACTACTTGCCAAAGTAACTCAATAACTAACAATAAAATCATTAAATATTTATCATTACATTTTATAGTCTCCTTTTGTAAGTGTATCAAAATACGAGGTTTGTGACAAACACTATGAGATTCTTTATTCCTTTACAAAAGTTTCTAGTAAATAACTAAGGTTCTTAATTTGCAGATCAGAGTGTTTTGTATATCCTCTAACATTTCCTAATGACATCTTCTTAAGACTTGTATCAATTTCAGAAGGAGAAAAAAATTACTAGAACTCGATTTAAATGAGTAAATGAGTGGGGTGATTGAGGAATAACATTAATGGGTTTTTAGATCTAAAATACACTGATGCAAATAGTTATTTCACATTCTGCATTTTTATGATGAATCCACTTGTCAAAAATGTCTAGTTTGAAATGTCTCTTTTTTTAGAATTTCCAAAAAATAGTCGTGTGCCCTAAGATAATAGATGCTTTGTGCTTGAAACTTTTACTGACAAAAAAATGAAAATGCATAGTCTTGATCTTTGATTAGCCCATTTTTCCAGTCGAGGTGTGTGCCACTGTTTACTTGGCCACTTTATTTTTATCGACTGTAGTATGTCGAAAGATTCTTTATTTTAGACAATCCTCTCAATAAAATCAGCTCCCACATTTCTTCAATTGTTCTTTTGTTCTGTTGTGAGATTTCAGCACTATTTTGGAACAAATCTTTCCCATACTCCAATCATTTATCAAAGTTTGATGTACAGTGAAAGTGTTTGAATCAATCATCATTGTTAATCGACCCGACGACGTTCTGATCTCACATCTTAATGTTTTCGATAGTTTTGGAGGTTGAAAGTCTTGCCGAGGAAGAAGAAATTTAGCACAAAACTTGACTTGTACTAAATTCCATTCATTTTTATAATACACACTATAAAACACCTTTACTGATGATACTATCAATAATTTGTTATCTGTACGGAGTTAAAACATATGCAAAAATGTTGAAGGGAGAAATAAATTCGCAAACATAATGTGGCTAGATTGCCCGCAATGTTATCAGTCTTCTTTGGTTTTTCACACCTATATTTTCTATAATTTCCCAATACAGGTACATTTAGAGAATAACTATATAATCTGTAATCTCTTCTACCACTTAGTGGTGTAGGGTATTAAGGGTTATTTTTGTGAAAATTTCCTCCATCCATTTCTGTTCTGAGCTAGGTTCTCTGCTTCTTTCCACTTTATTCCACGTTCAGTCAATATTCCTGTTATAATTTTATACCACAATTTTATTGATCTCCCACTTTTTGTTTTTTTTTCCAATGTCGCTTTCCATATTCTTCTAGCAGGTCGTTCTTAGTTCATCAAGTACCCCCACAATTGTATTTGTCTTTCCTCTAGATAGTCTACTGTCGGTTGCTCTCATTTTTTTCTTTTCTTATATCTACTTTTTTTATTTTATCTTTTTTATTACTCATTTCACTCTTCTTAAATATCTCTATCGCCTGAATTTTACTTTTTTATCGTTCTCTCAAGACTCTAGATTCACATCCAAATGTTAAGGTTGTTGAGTATATTTCTTTGAATGTTCTAATATATATGATAACATTATTATTGTAGACTAATGCCTCTTATTGTTGAATTCAACCCGAAATATGTATATATGTGGGGCCCTGTATGGTGTTTTGCTAATAGCTATATGTTTTAAATCATAGCTTTCCGTTCTTATTGTTATTGTTTTTTACCTTTATATATTTAGAATTCTCAATTTAATGTACAATTACATAAACCTAGTTATGAAACATATTCCTGAATTCCGAATTAGGTTACTTTCCACCTCAATAAAAATATGAATATTATTGAAAATAATTCCTTTTTTAAATATGTAATATATTCAATTAAAATAAACTTTTATAACGTCAAATAGATTCTATTCTATGATATTGAGATTTCACTCTTGGGAATTGTAGTGTTCAAAAACAATATCGAAAATATGAATGGTAATTTATTTGGAAAGCTCTACGTGTTTGTCTACATGGTACAATAAATTCTTTTCTAATTCTGCAATTAATGAAACTTAATTTCATTTAATTGAAGTGATTTCTACTAATATAATATTTATATAAAAGTTTTGTTCGGAATACCCAGTTAATAAAGTCCGGAAAGTTTTTCACGATTTATTACGATAATCTAGGCTATTTTTTATACCGCCAATAATAAATCATGATAATATTCATTTTAGAAATAGTTATTAACAGGATTCAAAATTACACGTCCACCTCCACCTACCTTTCTCTTTATCAAGATATCAACGTCTTGTTTTTGTATAAGCATACAAGATAGTATCCAATCACTTTTCCTTACTCTTCTCATTTCCTTTCCTTTCAGTTTTCTTCAGAATAATATTTATGTCATCGTTTTTTCAGTCTATTTTTTCTACTTGATTGTAGGTTCGAAAATTTTTATATTCAGAAAAATTTTCCTTTGCCGCTTACATTGTTGGTAGATTTAGAAGTTATTGCTCAAAATTAGTCCAAGTATTGCTTTAAAATGTGAGAATTTGTAACAACCTTTCAGTAAGAAAATATCTTGTTCAAAATTATTATTTTATTGTATCATTATTTCAATAACTACAACCTTCTTATTCTATCAAGTGCGGACTAATGTCTGATTTAATGTAAAAATTTGTTTTATTTTCTCAGCCCTACTTTCCATCTTGCAGTTGGGAATGTGTAGAATTTACTATCGTTGCCAGTATTTTTGCAATTTATAACTCAAAAATTATTATATTTGTGTTTTTACTCTTTGGAATAACAAAAAAAATTTTTATGTTCATTGAGTCTGTTTTTATTAGTAACTCGGTTATTATTAGAAAACCAAATTTGGAAATGGTTTTCTATACATTATAAACAGTTGAAAGATTGATACTATACTAATCAACTAATGAAAACTACACTAGAAAATTCTTCACTAAATACCATTTACATTTACATGAAATTTTCTGCACAACGAGCGATGCAATTGATTCAACTGTCCTCACACTATAAGTAGTTTCCAACTTATTTTTTCGTCCATATAGCGACTAAAATGATATTTTTCCATTTTAAAAATTCTTTCAGGAGCAACTGTCAATCCTGAATATTCACTTTAAAAGTGGTTGTTTTTACTTGGAATAACAAAAAAAACATTTAATACTGATAAAAGTTAAAATTTTCATGTTCATTCATTTTTTTATTATTAACGTGGTTATTATTAGATAATTTTGCATTAAAAACAGTACTGTACCAACCAACTAATGAAAACTCCACTTTTCAATTAAAACCATATGGAATAGAAATTATTTGACTATGATGCACAAATTTTATATGCGCTTTTTCTGGACAATGAATACGCCAGGTACTTGAACTGTTTTCTAGTCTAGAATTTATGCCATACCACCTGAACCTCTTTCAGTCCTTTTATAAAGAGTCAGGACAGAATGCTGTTATTTTTTACATAAGAAATATTGTAAAAAGTTTGAGACTACTACACAAGTTGGAAGTGGACATATTGCATCGTACATTCGATTTGAAACTATTGTTTCCGTATACCATCATTTGAGCAATTTGTTTCAAAATTGAAATAAAATAACGGGATTATATAGATAATGAAAAAATGTAGAACTTTAAAACCTCTTGCCATTCAAGAATAAAAAAGTATTTTGAAACTACTATTAAAATTGTCACTCCACACTAGTTTTGAATTGATTTCTTTTATTTTTTCTTCGAATCTTAGCCAAATTGAGTTTTACATGGAACATTCTATATACGCCTTAAATAGAAATCAAATATAATAATTGGGTACCAACCAACTTAGTTTTAATGCTTTAACTGGGTGACCAATGTTTGATTATTTGATCATAATAAGTACCCAAACTCGTTTTACATACTGGTTTTTATAAACAATTAAAAAAGAAGCTATTATATCATTTCTCACGGTATAACACAACAAAATGTAGTATTTCCCGTACTAAAACGGTATTAACCCAACAGTAATTGCTAGTATCACTCATACTTAATAAAACTTGTCACCATATTATTTAAGCTTTGTCAGGGTAATTCTAAGACATCCTTATATTTATTGTAGTTGTTTAACAAGGTAGAAAAACTTGTTTTTCATTTCTATAACACTACGGGATTGTGTTCTGATCCATTTTTTCCACAACCATTTGTAACATTATAAGCATTCAACAATCACCTTTTTATTTTAAATATTCTTGATCCTTATTGATTCCTGTTAACAAAAAAACTAGTTTTATTGGAAACATAGAAACTAAACTTCCCTTTTCCATATAATCCATCAATAAACTAGGATCATTTTATTTGTTTCTAAAAAGTATCCTTTTTGTTCGATTTCATTCTCCTAGAAAATACCAGCTTCTGTATCTAATGGGATGAAAGCTATAGTAGTCTTTATAGTGTTTTATTGCTCTTATCTAAAATCAATGCATCGTTCATTTCGTGATATTTATCATTGACCACAATCAAAATACTGACTGACAGAAATATTCACTTGAATTAGAAATCTGCAACATCAACTGTACACTTCAGAAGTGTAAGGGTGGAATAGCTTGGAATGAATCACAACAAGAAGATATCAATAAGTTCATCAGGACGAACCTAGCCGAACTAGCTTTCCCAGCTTGATATGTGTGCCAACAATTATAAAAATTGGATGAACGTGATACCTTTTTTTTAACAGTCAATATATTTATCAGTCAGTCTATTGTCTCTAAAAAAATTTTTAATTCAACTATTGTTACCATAAATAATGTTTCCTATTGTTTGAAAACTCTTACCTTGACATTTATGTTTATTATTAATCTGAAGAAAATATATAACAGGCATACTGGTTCTCGATTATATGTTGATTACCCGACTCTTCAAACCCACGCTAAAGGAACTTACATGGAATCTTGAACAATTTTTAACAAACAAGATATTAGAATAGTGTCAAAAACATGTAGGATTATTATCCCGACATAAGCCGTTAAAGTAAACAGAATTTATTAAGTTTCAGTCCCACCAACAAATAAGATATATTTTTCTTTATACCTTGGTCGAGTACACATATTTTGCACCTATTTCAAGAAAGTTAGTAAAGTTGGTAAAGCTGTAGCTGCAGAAATCTCAAACTTAGTAGTGTTATTACTAATTGTCCGAAAGATACGCTTAAATCAATCAATCATATGAAAAGTTGAATGCGAGAGGCAGTGAGGGGCACTTGTTTCTTGTTATTAACGCCAACAAACATTTAATAAATTTAATAATAATAAGAGAGAATGAAACGATATTTGCAATGTTTGTAATTCTCTCAATAACCTCCAAGATCATTTAGATACTATTATTTCATTTGATTCTAATTAAAATGTATTTAGATTTATTCATTGCTGTACCTTAACTACGCAGAAATCGATAAGAATAACATCAAATGGTTCACAGTTGGTCAAAAGGCGAAGGTGCTGGAGTATTTGGCGCTGGTATCGATTACTCACTAAATATAGAGGATCCTACGCGAGTACCTTTCAGTGTAAATTTAGAAAGAATCTATCAGAAACTTGGGGGAATCCATTTTGACAGGCAGACTGCTGTCGAAGCATTGGACTTTCAAGTCATTGATTGAAAGATATTCAAGGAATAATATATTGTTGGTTTGGATATCTGATAATTGGGGAATCATAAATAATGGAAAGCGGCTAAAATGGTTGACTGAAAAAACGCGCTTTTGGGGCAATAGTCTAGAAAATAATATAAGAAAGACTTTATGGACAAATATAAAAGAGATCATTTCAAAAAGCTCAATAATATTACAAGATATATCACCATAGGAAGCACCTAATGGGATTAGTTCTAGTAGAAACCAGGTAATGTAAGCACTGTACGAAAAAGAATCAATTACAATTAGATTACAAGGCAGTGCAGGAAATACCTTGGCTACAAACGTAAGCTTGTTGAAGACATCTCAGATCGAAACTGTCAATGATACTCTGAAATTATAAGGCGAGTTATACATGATCAAATTACGACAACTCTAATGAGAGACACAACAAACCTTAGAGGTGGCAAAAGAGTTTAAATTTATAGTTAGTATATCTTCTTTCATACGGGTTTGATTACTATTGATATATAGTTTGAAAAAATACTTAAAAATTGTAGAAATTTTTATCTTCTGAAACAAAACTATTAATTATAATACCACAAACCATTTTAAAGAAATTATAAAAGCTTATTGTTGTTATTATAATTAGTTGCAACGTACAACAATTAGTAAAAACGTTTGCGAATATCTCTCATCACTAAATTGACGGATATGTACACAATATAATTTATTTTTAACAAAAATTGATTTCCGATTATGATTTCGTCTTCCTCATACCTTTTATAATAATTACATAGGTATCCATAACAGAGATCTTGCAAACTCATATTAAATTTCTATATACAAAAGTCCTTGACCCGGATTTAAGTCTGTTTTGCAGCTCTGCGTCTCTCTCAAAAACTACTTTCACTTCTTTTTATGTCGTGTT
Organism: Diorhabda sublineata; assembly: GCF_026230105.1. NCBI lineage: Eukaryota > Metazoa > Arthropoda > Insecta > Coleoptera > Chrysomelidae > Diorhabda > Diorhabda sublineata. The sequence goes on from NC_079482.1 coordinate 7,816,892, forward strand.
GTTCTCTAACAGATTCACAATCTCGATTGGATCAAATTGTAAATAAATAATGAGAAAATCACGAGATCGAAAGGTATTTTGACTATTATTAATTTATAGGAGAACTTGTATCTATAATTGATTTGTTTCGCCATTTTCTAATAGACCAGTAGCGTTAATGGTTTAACTTCGTAATGAAAAGAAGCAGGCTGAAAGTTAGTATAGGCCTTCAATACTTCAAATATTATTCAAAAGACTCATGAGGTAACGTGTGAGCATCTTTAAATATTCAAAGTCAAAAATCAGTTTTTCTGGAAATATTTTATCTATTTTTCTCCTAATCACATTATTCCTTCTAATTTATTATTCATGTTTTCATAATCATTTATGCTCCACACATTTTAAAGCGTAACGAGAGCGGATATGGATAAGAAATTAGGTATTTCTGTTGTAATGTGTAAACACATAGACCTGACCTATCAATATTTAAATGGATCAACTGAAATTAATGTCAAAGAAATTCCATTGGGTATTTGCCAAACTCACTATTTTCAATTTTTGCTATCATTCATGTGGAATTATATCAAATCAAACTAATTATTTTCTTATTTTTTATGTAATCTATGTGAAATTATATCTTGTTCAATTTGATGTCTGTCATTGGTGTTAATCCTACTATCCTATTAATTCCTCTTTGTCTCAAAATTACCCTTAAACTAACTAAACAACTGTCATTACTGTTACATCAGTCTAACTACTTATGCATTTTTTCTTGCATTAGTGTCAAATTCACTTTAATCAGATTTTATATGTCATTTTTGTCACACATACTATTTTCCATTTTCTTCTTTGTGTTGAACTCATTTGAACCTAAACATCTGTCAGTGGTGGTTATTTTACCAAGATTAGTACTTGTTTATTATATGATCTACTCTTTAGCATAATTTAACAACTGTCGTAAGTGTGAAATTAGCTATTAATATTTTTTCTTTCTATAGAAGAAAATTGATTACAACCTAATTTAGCATCTGCGTTATCGAAAAATCGATCCTATTGTCTAATGTGACATCTGTAAAAATTACTATTCATCATTTTTCGTGTTTTACATTATTTCGCCTTAACTGTCTGTCAAAATTAGTATTTCTTTTTTTATATGGAAATACACAATTTTATACCTTTCAAAATGAATAGCTCTTTATTTTTATGTCAAATTCACTTGTATAATTTAACATCTGTCATTAGTGCCAAACTTACCATTTTCCACTTTTTCAACGTGAAATTCAATTTAATATCTATAGTTCTCGTCAAGTTCATTATAGTGCTCGAACTGACATCTGTCAAGAAATCACTGTTTATTATTTTCCATGTTTCGAATTTACTCTTTCGCCTCCTCTAACATTTGTCATTACTGACAAATGAAGTATGTGGTTTATCTGCATGTACTATCCCATTGTCCAACTGATATCTGTCGAAATAACTAGTTCAATTTTTTAAGTTACTTATTTCCATCACTGGCAAAAAAATATTTCTTGTATTATCTACAAATATTTTCTATTATCCGTGTCCGTCGAAATGTGATAAATACTGGTAGCGCCACATTAGCATCAGGGTAAATTTTCAAAGAAGCGCCAAATATTATTTGTGCCTTGGACAATTTCCACACTATTGTACTAAGCAAGTTGTTGAAGCTTTCAATTATTTGCAACTAATCTTTCTTATAAGAGACTTCTCCTTCTCTCTACTTTCCATAATCATTAAATTTGTTACTGTCAAACTTAAATTATGTATTCATCGAAGAACTAATAGTAAGTCTCATGGTATTTTTACTTACACTTAGTTTTGTGCCTTTCTCCCCTAGCGGGTGTAAAGTGATATTTTTTCACAATTCTAATCATATAAGTAATCAAATATTTAATAGATTTCTGTTAATAATTCCCTCCCTTTTTTATAAACAACTCGTCAGAATACTGGCAGTGATTGAAAATACAAATTGAACTTTTGTCTGTAGAAACAAAATTCAACATTATACGAAATTCGCTTAGGAAAGGAAATGACATTTTCTCTTAAGGTATTCTATTCTATTTCCTCGTAAAGGGTCGCAAAAAAGTTTCCAAACTACTCTAAGGATAAGTACGCTTATTTTCAAAGTTGTAAAAGTGGATTTATTGGATTTTAACCGCTTGTTATTCGTAATATGAAACAATAAAAAGACACCAGCTGAAAGGGAATGGATATTTACGTCTTATAGGGTTTCACAGCTACTTCTATTTCAATTTTCGTATACTATTACGTTTTTCTATTGATTTTCAACCAGATTTATACAATAGACGAGTCAATGACTTGTTCAACATACGTATTTAACCGAAAATAAAACTGATTGTTGAAAAAAATTTCAAATAATATTTATATATGCTCTACATTTGTTTGAAGGTTCTCAAAATATTTACTTTTGTCGTACTATTATTTCAAGAATCATACAACCACAATACGTTTTTAAAATATGTAAAACAATGTTTGGTCAAAATTATTCTTCTTATAGCTTTCATACCATCTTCTGTCATTATTGTTCTCATGCACCCGACATACTTTTTTTAGTTTTTAATCTTCATCAGATATTTTTGTCAGTTTTCATCGATTGTGTATTGGATTTTCGATTGTTTTTGTATATTATTGACTTATGTTTTACGCCATTCTATCGTTATTATTCCCCTAAAACTGAACTTTATTTATCTGTTGACTTTTGTCAGATTAACGTATTATCTAAATTTTGGATTTACTGCTCCTTTATATACATTTATTTTTTTCTATATTTATACAAAGATCTGACCTCCAATAGTCTTATCTGAGTTTAAATAACATAATAGTATTTACTGTTCGCACCTATATTTGTAAATAAAAGGATATATCCACTCCATTTTCATTTCTATGTCCTGGGTACTCATTTATAGTAAAGGATGTTTGTTGCTCTTTAAAGGAAAACATTGAGTAAAATTCAAATACCACAAGACTATTTTTTCGCCATTGTACCTTCCCCAGCTCAATTAAAAATCCAATCCTTTAAATACTTTCACTGTAGTAATGACACTTTCTTAGAGTAGCATACCCTTGATGAAATGGTATAATATTGCATAATAATTTTTGATATCTATTCTTCATTTACTTTTTTATTCTGTTTAAAAGGTTTTTCATTTCTTTAGGAGCTAACAAAGTATCAAATAAAGATGTAAATCCATCATCAAGAGCTCCCACTGGAGCCAAGAGCACTTGTATCATGCGTCGTTTTTTGGGTTCCGTTCAATTTTGTTGACGAGGACTCTCCATTTCTTTTTGTTTCTGGCTATATCGATAGCCTCTTTCCACGTCAAATTTATACGTTGTAGCTCTTTTCCATGTTCGTACCATCCTGCCTCTTTTTTTGCCTATTGTATTATACTTAAATAATTATTACTTCTAGTTTCTCTTGCTTAATTATGTTACACAAGTATTCATCACTTATCCTATTTGGCAAAAAAAATTATAGATAGCTCTTAGACATAGTTGAATATTTGAATTTATATACATTGAATATAACAGAACAGATTTTACATTGGTATAAAACAGAGAGTCTTGAATCTCTCTTTAATCATTTTCATAACAAGTTGAATATCATTGCTACTTATTTGACTCTAAGCCTAAGTTTTAGCATTTGTCGTATAACAAAGAGTTTTCCAAGTATTTTCAATGGAAGTTTACTTTTATTGAACATAGCTTGATATTATACATATAACCTTCGATCAGGAAATCTATTAAAAAATAATTTGTCAATGACTTGTTCAATGTATTTAACCGAAAAATGTGATTGATGAAAAAAATATCAAATAATATTTATAAAAGCTCTACAATCGTTTGAAGGTTCTCCAAATATTCATTTTTGTCGTACTATTATTTCAAGAATCATACAACCACACTACTTCTTTAAAATATGCAATCACAATTATACTTCTTATAGCTTTCATTCCATTGTCGAACACATGCACGCATACATCTATTTTTTTTTTTAATTCTGAATCATCACATCTATTTTTGTCAGTCTTTCATAGATTGTGTTGGCACTTCTACAAGATTATTAGTTCGATATTTTATATACTTTTCTCAGTTCAATTTAACTTTTAGTTAAAATATATTTTATTCTGTCAGTGGAGCCAAAAGCACTTGTAGGTCTTTCAGCAGCTATGGAAAAAAATGATGTCACTATCCTCATACGTTGATATGTGGGTTTCGTCTAATTTTCTTCTATTTATAGCTATTTCTGTAACCTCTTTCCTAGTCAAGTTTATCTATTTTAATTCTCCTTAGTACTTCTTGACTTTCGTACAAGTGTGCCTCTTTTGCCCCTTGTATTATAATCAAATTATTGCTTGGTTGTTTGATATTAGTTTCCACATTGACCTATCCATCTCCATCTAATATCTCTTTCTATATTCCAAAGATGTTCATAGCTTATCCCGTTTGACTAAACAATTTTGCAAATAACTCGTAGGCATGTGTTAATGAACGTTTGAATTTTCCTAACAAATTTCTATTATATTTCCAAATTTCTGCGCCATATATCAGACCATTTTTCTTGTTCTTTAGATAATTGTTGAAGACCATATTTGATACAATGAAGTTTTAGCGCCAGGCCTATTCTTTTGATATCATTTTCAGTACTTCCTTTGCTACTTACTTAAGTTGCCTAAGTACCAAAATTGTTGGATTTGCTCTATTATTTGTGGTATAATAAGGGGGTTTGCTAGAATATTTCACTTTTACTGATCATAGCTTGAAGTTAGCCTTCCTCTATCGATAAAAAATCTACTAACAAATAATTGATCCAGTCAAATTGGTAGATTTTGAGATTATGTAACAAACTCTGTTCATATTTTTGATCTTAATAAATGTTTTCGGATAAATTATAAATTGAAAATGACAAACTCAATTGAAACCAAAGTTGAACAAGTGATCTAGATCTATAACAAGTTAAACACATTAATTAGTATTTGATCAGTTTTAATTGAGTAAAGTTGTACAAATTGTGTTCCGTGCAAGGCGAATTTAATAACAAGAATTTTCTAATGCAATCATCCAATTGTGGGTTAATTAGAGAAACAGTAATTGGTCGTTGATCGTTTTTATAACCTTGTGGTGGTATTAATGTCTCAGTTAATCAAATTGTGCAACGGAAGAAACATTTCAGTACCTTGTATTTGTGCTAATTAACCACATTATTTATTAATTTGAACAATTTCGAGAAAAAAATTAAAGGAATTTCGATTTTCACTAATCTCCATAAAGTCAGAATGATTATCGAAATTTTTTCAAAGTGCGAAATTTTCGTAAAAAATAATGAGAAATAATTTCAAACTCATGGATATGAAAACATTATACTAAAAATAATAATAAGCGTTTATTTTGATTTGCTGACTTAATAAATGAAGATGACAATATCACTTGTTCTTTTGACGCTTTCATGGCAAGTTTTGAGAGAGCAAAGAAAATTGTGGCGTTTTGGAAAGGACAGTTTGGAAAAAATAGAAGTTGAGATTGATAAATTATAACAGAAGTACACAAGAAACATCTATAGTAGAGCTCGTTAAAATTTAAGAAGATTGTGGATTTGTTACGTTATTAAATTTTGAAGTCACAAAGAAACAAGAGAAATAATACGACCTGTCAATGTTTCTTTTGTACAGAAGATGGGCATATTAATATATATCACTAGAATATTGAATATTTAACGCATTTGGAGAACCATTTTGGCCTCAATCTCAAGTAAGAAGATCTGGTACGTGTAATATTCCTCGTGAAAGCATTATCTTTTCCAACCATAAATCGCTCCACGCTAACGACGAAAAAAGTAGAACCAAGAAATAAAATTTCAAAAATATTTGGAATTTTCAATTGATGTTACCAAAAATTACCTATATGTAACTATATTTCATATAAAAATAAATGTTATTGTTAGTAAGTAAATGTATAATGAAAGTTATTATTCACGAGGATCATTTCCACGAACGCTAGTAAGTGAATAATTACTCATTATACGCGAATAGAATACTATTCACGACTACTAAATAAGTTTTTTTGTTGGAAAATTGTTACATTATTAGAAACATTCCAACACGTATATCATATGATATACTATTGTTTATTTAAACATAGTGTAAAGAAAATTATAACAATCGTATAATATCTCTATAATAATCAACACAAAAATGTATGTATTCATTTAACAAATATTGGGAATCTAATGTTACGAGAAAATTATGAATCGCTTTTGCGAGTTCATAATTCAAATAATGCAATATTATATACTTCCCATGACTTTTTCGGCAATAAATTTAATGAAGCAACTTCAGCACTTTCTCTAATTTCTGGTGTTAAAGAAAAGTCACTCTCATTTTCTATATCCTTTTCAGTAGTTTTTTTCAACATAATTTGACATTAAATATTAAAACACAATAATGCTGAGAGGTTTGAGTCAAATTTATATTGTTTCCGAAGGTGCTTTAATTTATAAATTGTTTCAAAAACCATGATACCTTAAATGTAGATTTATAAACTTGACGTCCACCGTCACACTTTGCCACATTCGATATTCGTACGTATATAGAATAATTTTTTTTTTCAATACATACGTATTTTGTATTCAAAAATGTTTAAGGAAATCTAATACTTTATTGGTGAGAGATGAACAAACTCCTAACCCTATAAACCCCAAAAGAAATACACAATAATTAAATTATGATATGTATCATGTGAGTATTATAAATAAAATTGGTGGCAAAAGATAAAATTGATTAATGAAGAACGTCAGCTTCAGAAACGAACGTCGCGGCAACGGGATTCGTGTAACTTTCCAATTATTTTTATTATGACGAGATCAGTAAACGGCAGCAATCGGCAACGGCAGAAGCAAGCGGAACGTCAAATATATGAATCACTGACAGCTCCATGTTAATGCTCCGTACGTTAAAACTGCAACTCCCGGGTTCGAATCTGGTCTAGAAAAATTTACTTTTTAACTTTTTTTATATGTATAGATCTAAATTGAAAATATTTAGTAGTATTGTACATGATTAAAATCGTTGTATTGATTGATCAATCACTGCCGTATACAACGTCGTGGATAAAAATAATTTATACCTTTGCTATTAAAACATACCCACGTGACAGCTATCAAGCAAGCGAAAATTTCACATAATAATTTTGCAGTTACCTCACGCGACTGAAAAGTTGGCAAAAGGTTGTATTTGATTATTATATATTCTAAGGATCAATCAGATTTCTCCAATATCTTGAGAGAATTACATCATTAACATTACTATTTATTACTACTTAGCTTTCCCAAGAACTGATGGGTATGCAACTTGCTTTTGGTCTACTATGCCGTGCAGAATTCATAATTCAAAACTCTGTTAGATAATTATTGAGTTTTTTTTTAATATAAATTTGTTTCAAAATGGCAGAAACTAAAGAGCGTTAATACGAAAATTTCTGTGAATAATTGAATAAAATCAAAAAAAGTACTTTACCAACACCTTTGACACTGATTCCCATTCCGGTAACTGTCCGAATGATTTTTACGATTACTGAAAATTACATAGTAAGTAGTTCTTCCCTTCCCTTCATTCTCCATGTACCTAAATGATTATTTCGAAATCTAAAACTTGACTAGGACTAGATTTACTCCGAAGCAAAGAGTTTGTTTGAAAATTTCATAGAAACCATCCCACGCTTTTATAACATAGACATTAACTCTAAAATTAGTAATTTTATTCTTATGCCAAGAATTATTTTTTCCTTTTTAATTTAATTAATGCTAAAAACTTGCTACCTAGTTTTTTAAACTATACTTTATATATATATATATACTTTATACAAATCTTTGATATATACAGATGTGTTGATAGTTGCATTTTTTGTATATCTGGGACTGCGAACTTACAGAGTTCACCCACCAACTCTAACTTCCTTATTCTCATTCAAAAGATACAAAAAGAAATTTATTAATCCCGGCGAATCTAATAAGGATAATTATATATTTTTAACGAGTTATTCAATTTATTTAAAATATTTGTGACATTGTTCAAAAATCGAATATAATAAATAAATTTTCTTGGTAAAGTGAAAATAATAATTCTCAAGTCATGTTTGCGGTCAAATTTTCAATTGAGTATTCCCAAAATAATATAAATAATTGTTGAATCCCGTTGTGAATTCACATTTTATCTAATTATTCTGCTTTTATGAACAATCATAACATCAAATGAAGCGTAATAACCCAAGCTATAACTGTCCTTGAAATTTGAAGTCAAAATACTTTGAAAAAACTGGTCGTCATTCTAGATAATAGCCATAATTATATTGAATAGTTTTTGTAACATTGTTGTTATTAAAAGCATGAAGATTTTTCCAAAAATATTTATGTGAAATATTCTTTTAAAGTAATAATACGAATTTGTAATATTTAACCATGTGGATCTTACATAAATCTCCACTCAATTTTAAGAACTGAAGTATAAATCATCTTGATGTTAGCTCTCTTCCAATTATTAATAACTTTTTCAAAGGATAATTATCTTGACGTTTAGTAAATGAATGGGTTTTTGATATTTTATGGTTTGTTCATGCAGTTTTATTCTTCATCGTATTAATGTATTAATGACTTTTTAATCTATTTTCTTAATATTCAGTTGTCTGTCATATGTAAACAGTATAAGAATTATGACAAAAAACCTTATATATAATAATACTTATTCTATTTTTGTGGCGTTTTTTATTTTAATTCAGTTAAATTTTTTTATAATATATCACATGATTTATGACTTATTCTAATATCAAATTTATTTAAATAAATTGATAATTGTTTGCCCTTATACATATAGTAATTTAAGGTGATCTAGTTTAATGTTTAGGATCTATCTTGAATTTAAATTGATTATAGATAGTAATAGTTGCACCAACTCAGAAATATGTTATTTATCATTTTACGGCATAATTATTTTGTCTTAATGCATATTTTGCTTTTTCCATAGCTACCGTTCTAAATACACTGTCTGGTAGTTGATTAGATCTATCTTATCTTAGATAAGAATGACATGAATTAAAGTTTAAATATCTTAAAAACCAGCTTGGTTCTCAAAATGGCATTTTATGTTATTATAAATTTTATATATGATATCAAAAATATCAATATTTTGTTCAATTTAAATTGTGAGTTGAAGTTATTTATAATAAGAATTGAATTTTGGCCTCATATTTTCAATTTCACTTTAATGCAGCTTTACAGCAGTCATCTACATAACGGAAAAGGAATGGAATGTATATTTCTTCATTCTAATACATAATATACTCAATAAGCACGGACATTGGCTTGAGAAGTAGGGAACGAAAATTCATTATATTATTTGGATAAAAAGACAATATTAAAAATTAAAATATACTATTGTTATCATCAGAAAACTGCTGGTTATTTTCATTACCTTTTGTTTGGTGTCTATCTACCTTCATTATTTTCCTGGACATTCTTTCTCGACTCAATCTCATTATATTCCAATACTTATTGAACAGTTTCTAGCTTTCTATTGGTAATTATTGATTTTGCCACGTCAATTACCTCATGTGTTCACTTTTAATTTAGTCCCATCCTGTTCTCTCATTTTCTCAATTTCAGTTTCTTACTTTTCTAAATAGCCGAATTCTATGGATAGACAAAATGTTCAAGATATCACAGTTGTACGACGGGGGTAAATTTGTATCCTACTTGATTAAGGTTAAGGTTTATCCCATGCTATGAAATTCTTCGTGAGAGTTTTTATCTCGACACATATACTTTTATCTAATCTTTCTTCAAGGACTGTAAATAGTATGAAAGAATTTCAACCTCAAAATTGATGTACATAATCCAGTTGTGAAAAAAGTTTCATATCCACAATAAAAGAATTTTACTAGTTAGCAGTCTCGGTAAGAAATCAAAGTGCTGCCAAACAAGTGCTCCTTGTTTATTTGGTGCTTCAGTTTTGCTGACAATCATCCATTTGATCTTCTTAACGTTTAGTATTAGACCATATTCTTGACTCACTTTGCCGACATTATTGAACTTGTTTCGTAGATCTTTCGAGAAGTACTGGGTCTGTCGTCTATATAGCGCAGATCGTTGAGTGCAGTGCCGAAAATCGCTAACATCATTTTTGACAAATTTAGTGGATATTTCCTCTGAGTATACATTGTTTGAACTGAACGCGAACAGAAGCAGATTACATGTGCACCCTAATTAAACTATAATCATGTCCCCTCGTCAAACTCCGACAAGAATATTCACGAAGTATTAGTACATATCGAGACTCAAATTGAAATATAGTGTAATTCGACAAAACCTAGCTTAATGTACTAATGCTACTCTTCCTTCTTCCATTGATTTTTTTTCTTCAAGTATGTTTCAAATAATAACATAAAGATCTTTATTCATAATTCTTAGTCAGTTTGTGGGATTTATATCGCGGTTTTTTGATATATGACAATTTATATCTCAATATATTACTCATATCAATGAAAAAATGGTAGAGAATCGTTTCTAGACTGTGGGGCACACCTTGTAACCAATACGATAGAAAATAATTATTTTTACATTAGTATTAATGTGACTGTACAAAACTGATATTGATTGGTACTATTATCATTGAAAATTTCGATATCAACGGAAACGGTAACGGAATTCGACGTAGGCAGGTCTAACAGGTTGTTGAATAATGTCGTTAACTAGTAAAAAATAATTCATTATTATTGAGTGTTGTGTGATGAAAAGTTATTTTTACTCGTTATGTTTTCGTTTTGGTGCAATATTTCAGTGTTTGTGAAGTGTTTAATTAAACAAAAACGTTATCAATAAGTGAACAAGTTATACTAAAACAATTTGAATCAAACAAATCTTAACCTAATTTTGTAGCAATAGGTATAAGTGGAGGGACATTAATATGTTGGGTGTATAAAAAAATTCAACTTTAAATACCGTGAATTGCAGACTCATTATTTCATAGTATTTTTGAGTTTTGGATTTTGAATATTCATCCATATAATTCTTGATCTATTCTTAAGATAGATAATCGAAATATAAATTTTCAAAATGACGTCCCCCTTAATACCAAAGAAACCCAAAACGGGAACTTATCAAACATTCAACGAGGTAGAAGGAACTATTGATGCACTAGAAGAAGGTGAAACAGTTTGCGGTTGGAGTTGGTTTTGTAAATTTGCATCATGTTGTTGCTGTTGTAAAGAAATTAGTTCCGACACTGGTGACGACGGAGTGCAATGTGCGTTAGTTAACTACGTTCAGGTATTGCGGTCATTTCTTTTATTCAGTTGACACTTTAACGTATTTTTATTTACATTCATTTATTTCCTGAGGTTGTGAGCAAAACGAAAATTTTTTTTATAATATAATATTTTAATTTTTTTCCAAATCAAACAAAATATCAGTAGTAACATAAGCGAACTTTTCATATACAAATAAAAAACTATTAAGTTTAAAAACATTTTTATTCCAATTTAACATGCTTTCTCAATGATGGGATAAATGAGCTTTCCTTGAGGTTAGTCTCCATATAAAATTTTTGGTATGTCTGCGGTCGATGTGCTTGAATGTCAAAGTAGCATGACAATCATGACAAAATATCTAAAAACATTAGATAATCATTTGGTGTGGTCAATACAAGGTCATTTCATTGTCACAGCTTTTCTTATAAGTAAAAATTTCAGTACGTAATAAGTAAATAGATAAATAATAGAATCTTGGATGAAACTGTTTAAATCTCTAACTCAATTTCAAAGACAGTTAGGGCGTATATGAATCAGTGATAAATAAAATATTTGGGACCTTCTAAACTGAGAATGAAAAAAAAAACGTGAATATTATAACCGACGTAGAAAAAAATTATTTATTCCCTTTATATGGTTTGCGGTTGTCATAATTTTTGGCATTTTAACCCAATAGCTTATTGGTATTAAACATTAGTGAAAAATCCATGTTAGTAGGTAAATCGTTTTAAATTAGAAATTTCCACCTAAAATTGAACGTGTTGGTTGGAAACTGTGAACTAAATCCGCAATAAGTTGATACATGATCCACCTGAACCCGGTTTCCGAAAAGCCCTCGAACCGGATATGTTGTAGCTTTTCATACGTATCCCACATAGAGAATAGGATATTTGAAAATTATTATTAGGTGTCAGGTCTTATTTGCGGATGAACTTAATTGCCAGTGATCTTTGGAATTTCCAGCTCTCTCTTCAGATACAGAAATAATGGGACGATCTTTCGCAATCCTCTCAAAACGATCAAATTAGCGTGAATTGTTGAGCCCGTATGGTTCAATTATTGTAGTTTGTCTTACATTTCTCTGCAAAATGAGGTAAACTTTTGTTCCTATTTTGAAAGTTCTCAAAAAATTTATACTCTGTTGTCATAAATCGGAATTCTTTCGTTTGATATTGTCGCTTCCACATTTAAGACAACAGTTAAAATCTTTTTATATATAAAATGATACTCTCGTCTTTGTATTTACCCTTGTTTCTCTTTGAATTGTTGGAATATTATTATCAGCTTATGATGATGGTTTCCAAAGAGAATATACAACAACGGTTCGTTATGATATGAAATTCGAAAAGAAACTATTAAATTCATATTACTAGGCTAATTAATCACAACGTAAAACGAATATGTGCTACAGAAGACTTCGTTTATGTTACTTTTCTAAATAATTATGTTTTGTTTCATCGAAAATAATTTTAAAAAATTTTAATTCAATCACTATATTTATATATTAACGACATTCATTATTCAAGTTTTATTCATGACCTTTAAATAATTGTAGAATGGAAATTAAAAAAATTAAAACTTTCCGAGAGATAAACAGTAAATGAAAATATAATAATATTCATAGATAATAAATCTAAAATGCTAGCCAGGTTTAGTTATTTCCAGAATTTTTTCTGTAACAACCCCTGAAGTTGAACAAATGTATTACCATGTAAAATTACTACATAAAAAACTAAATCGCCAGTCAATTTTTCACTTCCTTTTGCCAGCCTTTACTTCATTGCTGAAACAATACTGTATATTACTAGGAGTAGAAACCACTTTATGTTTATTACCGAGACGTTAGTCCGAGTACAGAGTCGGACAACACCAAATTTATGACTTTTATAAACAGTGGTCTCAAATAGAATACGTTATATATTTTGTATTATTATCTAATGGTGATGGCGAATTTTCTCTTTAAGTCAATTTTTTTGAGATATGAAGTTATAGAGTAATATTTTAAATGTATCGCCCTTATTTATTTGTAAGTACTAATATCGACATTATAAGTAATTATCACTGCATACCGAAAGATTTTCATCCATTTTGACGTTTGTGTTAGGTTCGGTTTGTGTGAATATGAAAGATTGTTGGTTTTGGTGATACAAAATGATCATTACAAATAGTTGGTGCTGGTTTGTTTAATGGTACAGAACCTGACAGAATTTCTGATATTTCCTACTATACAGGTATTTCTCTTTGGGAAAATTTAATGTAACTGCTAATGTGAAAAATATTAACGGTTTTGCACGAAGGAGAAAGCACAAGAGAGAGAGACAGAGAGATTCGTTAGTTGAATTTGGTAGTTTGTTGGAGAGGGTCCTGATATAAGAATTGATCCTTTGCAGGGCTGGGATTGTGGTGGTAGCTTGGGGTTGTGTTTGCCTAAAACTAATTAGGTTTTTTTTGATTTTCGAAATTTTTTTGTTTTTTTGAAAAAATTCTGTGTCTTTTTTTGTTTATTTTAATCAAAGGGGGCGGGCGGCTACAGCTGCGCCTGCGTTATTTCCTGTCGTCGGCCATTTGGCTGGAGAACTGCTTCATCAGGTTGCAGAAAACCTGCAACACCGTCGATAAAGCAAGCACAAGACGGTAAACCCTTTTATACTCGAGTCATTCGAGTGGTGCCTGCCGTTGGGAAAATTGTGCTCCTCACGACCGTTTCGCCAGGCAAAGCATGCATTACAAAATATTTTTTTTATAACATTCAATATTGATTTAAAATTTTGATTAAATTATAGTGTCTTCTAAACACTTAAAGGAAACTAGACCTGCAAAAAAAATTTAACTCGATTTTTGTTGAAGTTATGTAATTGTTAATTAACTAATTTTTCGTAGAGTTTTCATATAATCACTTATAAACATTTAAAAAATGGGTCTATAATTTTTTTTCTTCAGTAATCTCTTCTTATATCAATAATGAACAAGATTCCGTTGCAAAATTTATAAAAGTTTTTCCTTTTGTTTATAATCATTTTTTAAATTTATCAAAAATCAAAATTCAGGACAATCTTTTAGATAATTTATTTATTTATATAATTAATTTTTTATATACTTGATATCTATTACGATTCTATTTTTATAAACATGTTTATAAAAAATGAATGAAAGCGCCACGCGAGAATGATTGACCGTCTCTGCAAGTTAGACTGAGTAATGGCCGGTATACAGGGCAACGATCAAACTGCGCAAACCAACTGAACAGTTCATTTACGCAGTTTATAGAGCTTTAGTAGTGAGTCCACATATCTACGATATCTGCGTCGATCGTCAGTTCTCGGCAGAAACTCTGTGGAAAAACACGTCGATCATGATGGAAGACGATGAAGCACTTGCGCTAGTTTGGCTTGTTTTGTGCAAAAGAAAATCACGTATTGTGTGGTGTAAGGATTGGCTTCTTAAACTAAAGTGATACTCATACGCAGCATTTTTCTTGTTGCGGTCGTGATAATTTTTACTTTTCTTATTCCACGAGCAAACTTCATATTTATAGAACTAGATAAACTCTTCCAATAACTCACGGATTCTGCTACAATCTTCTGGCAACATGTTTTAACATGTGCAGATGCATCTTCCTACACCAAGCCTTGCAAACGAACTGAATGATTGGCCCGACTTTCGTACACACAATACGATAAAACTGTGCAAACGCGATCGACAACGATTTATCGAATAGACTTTGAACCTTGCTCCGATGGCTTGCACCAATCAAAAAATCTGCGCCGATTTTTGTACATATCTTCGATAAAACTGCGCAAATGAACTGTGCAGTTCGTTTGCGTAGTTTTATCGTTGCCATATATACCGGTATTAAAGGAATCATAATTTTATTTATCACAGTTATCTATTTACGTTATCAATAATAAAACAAATGAATTGAACTGTACCTTACACATTCATTTATTGAAAATAATGAGAAAATTGTTTTCAAACTATAGTATCTCTCGGAAAAGTTTTAATCGTTTTTCAAACCCAACATAAATTGATGAAAATCTTAGGATGTACAATCGACATCTCACGGAACGAATTCAAAGAAGTTAGTTTTGTCTCATCTGGATATTGTGGATTCTAGTGAACGACAAAAAACGCTCCTTTCAGACAAACGAAAACATCTTTTAAATCAAGAAATCAACGAGACATCGATCGACAAATCCGAATCAACTAGTACCTTCAGAAGTATTTATGCTGATAGTGAAATATTACCTCAAAAAGGTAATTGTGGTGAATTACCTCCTTAAACAATTATTTGTACAGTGTGTTTCAATAAAAGATGATCCCGTCTCTAAGATAGATAGAAAACTGAAAAATATTTGGAGTTTGCTCAGTAATAAAATATCGTAACGCCATCTGTATTCAAGATGAAGGCGTTTCTTACGATTTTTCCGCAACCACTGGCAACATTGTAATCAAATTTTATACGAATAGATTTTGGAAGCTGATACATCCAATGAAGTTATTTTTATATCTGACACTCATAGAGGGCGCTTGTTACACGGTTCGTATCAAGTAGTATAGAACATAACTTTATCAATATTAGATATCATTACTTCACACCAGCATCGGTTTTAACTTTAACATAATTTTTAAATCAAAATGTTCCGGAAGCGGTACACAGTATCGAGTTTTATCAAGACTACCGTTTTCTATCTATCCTAGAGACGGGATCGCCATTTTTTGAAACAACCTGTATATTATAGTTTGCTATGTAAGTAATAATCATTTTCAAATTTTTCTTTTATAACGGTACGAAAGCTGTTGAACTTTCATAATTCAGAGCTCCATACATTAAGATTTTTTTATTTAAAATACTATCAAGATTTCCATTGTTATATGTATATCGAAAATATTTCGATGATATGAATTATGGAATGAACTACACGTGGAACTAGTTCAATTATTAAAACAGATTATATAGTTTTGTCTTAACCCTAGAACACTAACCTTCGTCAAATCAACGACGCAAATTCGAAAAAACTGCGATTGCGCGGTGGTACCGATAAAATCTATCATTAAAAGATATTAGTTTGAGTGAAAAAGAAGACTACGTCGAAGCAGATGCGGCTTATGATTCCGACAGTAAGCATGCGCCGTATCATACTTCACGGATAAGCACAAATGCTCATCGCTAAAGCCAAGGTCACGTAGCCGAGCAGCCGCAAGAAATATTATGCACATTAGACCTGGAGCTACATCTGTAATTATTGCAGATGATATGGTGAATCTATATAAATGCTGGGATTTCAATATAATTTGAAAAATACAGAAATGTATCTGTCACTCAAGGATAAAAAGATGATATTGAAGTGAGTGTTCTTATTGGGACGCTTACCACAACTGGAAGCATGAAAAATCTGCCTGCGCAATTCGATTGCACTAACTATGAAGTAGTAGATCGAATTTGTTACTTTAGATTAAAGAAAGTAAGCTATAGATCATCCATTTTTTGCCATGCGCCCATCAGCAAAAGGAAGTAGAAAATGTTGGAAAATTATTTTGTCCAACACTGGTACCAGTTGCTTTAAATCCATTGACAACGTTACCGATCGTGGCTGCGCATTGATATACTTCATCAATACGCCGGCTTACTTAATACTAAGTTACAGCACTGTCAGGATTTGAATGCATCCAAGAATCGATGGCTGGGTTGTAGTAAGTGTTCATTAGCTTGAAAAATGAGACGTCCAACGGTTGCAATCTGTGCGTAGTTTGTTCTGGTAATTGCAGCAAAACGGTACCTTTGTCACCTGCGAACATCAAAGCAACAACAATACCTTATCTTCCTTTGTTAGCTTGATGACAGAAGCAAAATGTTCCAACCATTGACAGAACACCTCACGGTATCCAATGTTACCGGCTTCCAAAATGGTTACCAAGCATCTAGCTGGAGCTCCAATTTTCAAATGATCATTCATGCGCATTCGTTGGAATATTATCATTGGCAGAATAAATTGACCAGCTGCACTTACACAAGCAACCATTGTTGTATTAACAACCTTCACCACTGGTTAATGCTCCAACTTCCTTTTTTCCCTTGACAACTTCAACTTTTTGGGGCTTCTGTTTCACTGTTTGGAATCCGCTCGCATCAACATTGAATATTTTGCTGACATTTTTTTTTCTCATATATATCAGAAAAGTTTTGATTGCTTTCCCTGTTATATCCTTTAGCTCGATTTAAAGAAGTTTCCTCGAGTTCTCTAAGGCTAATTTTGTCCTTATGCCAGTCCATGAAAGCGTAATACCAGGCTTTCCCTGCCATTTTCTTTGTTCTGTTGAAGTTGTCTTTCGGTCCATTTCTCTCGGCAGTTTGGTAAGCAGGTCTTCTGAAATCTGTGATAGTTAACCCAAACATGTGTTCGTCCAAAAATATGAGTGCTACTAGAACATTTTCAAATTTTCTGTCAAATACCGTTAGTCTTCCTTTATTAGTTTCAATTCGTTCTTCTGAATAACTTTTTATCTAAATGTCTTTTTTACGCGTTTTGCAGATCCTCTACTTTCCATTCAAAATCTTTTTGTTCAGTAACAAAAAAAGGTTCGATAAATTCGACCAGCCCATTTTAATCGATCATGTGTGATCTATTTAAGCAAACTGTTTACTTGAGTAAAAACGAATTTGAACATAAAACATAACCTATCTAAGCCGGCTAATGTTTATTACCAATTAATTGTTAATTAATAAAAAATCTCAATTAAAAATATGAATATAGACAACTTATGTTTACCTTAATTAAACCACTAGCAAAAACATCAAAATTTACATTGAAAACAATGAAATTGGCTGTAGAGACCACCGAAGCAGAAGCATACTGTTTTTTTTGGGAGAAACTACTTGAAACCAAAACTGACGAAAATAGAAAACCGCAACTGAATCAACTCGAATAGGAGTCTATATCTGATCTTAAAAACAAGAAACTGTCCCTCGGAAATTGTGAAAGGTCTAATAAATACATCGATGTAAGCAAAATCTACCTACGCATTCCCACAATGCCTTTGGCAGGACTTCTTCTTCTTTTAATGCATATCCATTAATGGATGTTCGTGACCACATTTTTCATGGCTTCTCTATCTCTAACGGTATGGATCAATGTCTGAATATCTTATATACCCGTCCACTGCCTCACTTTCCGCAACCATGACATCCCCTTCCGACCCAATCCTCTCTTGCCTTCAATCTTGCCCTCGACTATCAGCTAAAGGAATTGATATTTATGGCCTCGCATTATATGGCCAAGGTATGCAATCTTTCGTTTCTTCACGATGTTAAAGAGTTCACGGTCTTTATTGATACGCCTGAGAATATCCTCATTTCTCACTTTGGCAGTCCATGGTATCTTCAGGATTCTACGATATACCCACATTTCGAATGCCTCTAATTTGTTGATGTTTTTTACCTTAAGGGTCCAACCCTCCATCCCGTAAAGAAGCACTGACCAAACGTAGCACCTCACAAGTCTCAGTCTAAGATCAAGATCAAAGTCGGTACATGTAAATACATTTTTAAATTTTATGAATGTACTTCGAGCTTGTTCAATTCGGCATTTTATTTCACCGTCCGACGACCATACTTCATAGAGCCATGTTCCTAGATATTTAAATTTTTCTACCCGTTCTATAGGTTTTCCATTATATGTTACTCTAGATTTTCTAAACGTATTCGCTTCCCTAGTGATAATCATGAATTTTGCAGGACACTGAAACTTAAATGAAAATATTTAGGGAATAAAAATAAAAACATCGGCGACTGCAGTCGAAAAGTAGGGATCGAGAGATCGAAAGTGAAAAATTAACCTCAATGCAGCTGTCTCAAATCTCTTATTACTGCTGTATGAAAAGTTGTATCCAGCCTAGTTCTAGCAATAGAGAGACACAATAGACTTGTCCTCAACTTCTTAGTTTTAAACACTAATACTAATAAAACAATATAATTTTCCAACAAAAAACGATACTTAGATCAAATAATTTAACAAATTATACTATTTTTGTGGTGATCTCCAAATAAGTAATGTATGGAATGCGTATGTTTGTCGTTCAGAACATATCCTTATTTCGAATAGGAAGCGTTAATTTTCATCGCAATTATTTTGAAAATATTTTGTTATGCGATAAATTAAATCCCCAGTAAAATGGACGTCTTAATATAGACTGTTTTGTCATTTTGACATCCATAAAAAAGGGTATACACTTACGTCATATCAATGTCTATCGTGTCCGTTATAACCATTAAATATTGCTGCTAGTTCATACTGAGGAATACATGAGTCGTTCTATAATGAAGTTTCGACTTTCGTTTATGAAAAAATACCACGAATAACTATCAATTTATGATCGTGGGAAGCGAAAAATTTATAACTAAGAGTTATTTTTAATTTTCTAGGCGCATTTTCTTTACTCGAGTAACAGCAAATACGTTTGTGTGTGTATGAAAGAGAAAAGGGCCAATATTTAGGTAGATGATAGTGAGAAATGCAAGAAAAGATTGAAAAATGTATGTCAAATAACGAAAAACGGAGTGTTCAAATTAACTAGGGAGCCTATTGGTTTTCATTTTAACATTAACTTTAATATCCTTTGATTTGATTTTTAGAAATTATTGAAAGTTCAGAAGAAAAACAAGCTAGTTCCAGTGATATAGAACAAAATACAAACGATCAAGAACAAGTGGACTTTGATAACGAATATATGAGTCAACAAAATAAAATCCAAGATTATATTGCTATGATTCGTGAATGTTTGTCTCAACCGGCAACAAATGTTGATATTTCAAATAGTAAAATGGAAATCGAACAAGAGTATCAATCAGAAGGTAGCTTTTGCAAATTGCCATCCATGTTGAATAAATTTAAAGAGAACACCGATAAAAAAATTCCAAATTTCTCAATAATATTCACTATAACCAGAAAACAAATTGCTGTGATCATATACAGTGAAGACGTTTCAAAAACTAACTAGAGATCATACATTATGAAAATTAATGCACGTTATCAAAGACGTATTCGTATTAAACTTGATACTACAAACACTTTTCTCTTATATTGTTTCGTATTCGATTTTTTTTTTTGGTGACACCTCTGACTCTGTGTTCATTTTTGTTGCTTGAATTTTTCTTTGGTGCGAGCTTGTAAGTACCAAGTTTTCAGTACCATATATAATAACTATTCGAAATATTCATCTCTACACGTTCATTTTTGGTTTTTTCGTCATTTCTTTTGAACTTATTACTTGTTATTTTGAACTCACGGAATTCAACTATTTCTTTATCCTATTTGTATCTGTTTAATTTTTGATTCCACTTCTTGCAATTCATCATCCATTATCATTATAAATATCGACTCCCTCTTCTCTTAGTTCTTCTTTTATCGAGAAATCTTTGGATTGGTTATTATCTTCTCATCTGGTTTGTCGTATTCGTATTCATATATACATTCGATATTGTTACTCTATGTGACTCCTCTTTGTTTTCCTTATTTGATTTCTTCGGACGCTGTTAAATGATTTTTGATATATATAAAACCGAGTTCTTTTTGATTTGTTCCCAGTTTTTTCTTTATTACCTGCCTTAGTATTAAAACATGTTCTTGTCTACTTCTCCCTTTCATAAAGCCACTTTGCGATCCTTCTAATTGGTTTTCTATTTTTTCACGCAGTCTATTCTAGTCTTGTATTCTCCCAAATTTTGTAGCATTATTAATATAATATTTTCATAGTTCGATCTCTTTTTATCTTCTGTACTACTTGTTCAACTACTTCTGTTTGTATCATTTATTCGGTTTCAAGTTATAGATATCTGTTATCTTCAATTTCCATTAGTTTTTTTTTCTACATTAGTACCAACTTAACATAACCTAACATCATTTATTCATTTTCTTAATCTTCAAACTCTCTTGGTACGTATCAACTTTTATAATTGAAGACCTAAATTTCATCATTCTTAATTAATAAATCAATCAAATTCATGAGAAATTTGGACTTTTTTGACAAATGTATGCTTACTAATTTTGTTATATTTTTAAACCAATCATTAGTTACGTTGGCAAACTCAAATGAAGAAGTACAAGAAACTTATTGTTTAATGAATGAGGAAGAAAAGGAATCTCATAGTAATACTGATGTAATGTTAGATCAAATATTAGAAACGCTGGTATCTCACGGCTTGGAATTAGAATTCTTACTCACGCAGCATATGGAAGAAATACAAAGGACGATTCCAAAACAATTTATAAAACAATTATACGATAGAAGTGATTTACCAAATAATGCAGTGAATGTTCAAGCATCGGTGCCGCTAACAAGTGATGTAGTAAAGGTATCAAATGATGCTGAAGAACTCAAAACAAGTTCAAATAGGAATAAACTAACAGAAAAAAAAATAGGAGTCATATGCCCTTATAATGTTTTTCATGAAAATAAAACGTATTTTATAGGGGAATATAATAAAGACGATCCTGAAAAATCCAAAAATCAATCTTCTAATGACAATAACAAACTTGTAGAAACAAATTCGAAGGAGATAAATGAGAAATCAGAGGAGCGGGGTTGTCTTAGTACTAACGAGAATAGAGTTGAACAACATTCTAACGATATTTCCAGTAACATCAAAATATCTGAAATTCATCCAATTTTTAAACAACAAGAAAAATCGGAAAGTTTTAAGAAAACACAAGTAAATACCCAAGTACTAGGAGAAAAACTCATTAGTTGCTTCCCGAATAGTATAAAACAATCTAATATCCATCCCGGTAGTTTTAATGAAGAAGTTAATCAAACAAGCCTGAATAAAAAAGAAGGAAACTCGTTTGAGAAATTACCACTCACGAGTCATATTCCAAGTTGTGTAGAAGGCTCAAAACCTCAAACTATCAGTGATGGGCAGGAGCCACAAGAAACAGATTTATCTGGAAACGGAGAAAACTTGAAAGAAACAATTTCTGAATCTTCTGCCAATGATAATATTGGAAAAATACTAAAAAACACACATCATGAGGAAAAAAAGCAGGATGAAAAAATCATTTATGACACCTCAGATCATTCCGAAAAACATCAAAAACATATAACTAGCGAAGAAGGAATAATTGGTAATGAAAGAGAAGAGGAAGCGTTCAGGAGCCAATTTCCTATCGATATTTCAACTAATTTAAAACCACATTTAACTGAATTGATAGGTAATATTCAAGAAATAAATGCTAGAATACAAGGTTTGGAGGATCTAGTAGATAATTCTAAAACGTTACAAGAGGTGAACAAATGGGAGTTGGAAGACATCCAAGCAGAGCTTGTGAATTCTAAAAATAAATCCACAGTTTCTAAAAAATCCGTTAAACGTTTTGTGAGCTGTCTTGTTCCAGGAATTAAGTGTAAGTCGACTAATAGAGAGGAAGAGGACGATATGTTACAACAGAAAGGTATCTATAAATTATCAATCTAGTTTTGACGAATTATATTAAATACTAATAAAGAGAAATTTATATTAATGGTATATGTTTGAATGTTATAGTGTAAATGCTAATCAAAGCGAAATGTAAATGCTTCTTATAAAAATATTTCTCGAGTAAAGAAAAAGCTTGGAAAAGAATATAATACACGATACATTTCCATTATAGAAATAACGCAAAGTGATGATGTGATAACCATGGCGGTGACGGAAACTTCACAGGATTCTCGTACCCAATCATCAATAGACAAAGAAGACAAATATAATTTACCCAATTTAGAAGAATTTCATGAGATCCTTGATACTATGAGTACAGTTTGTACGTCACCACAATCTATTCAAGGAGGGAAAATAGAACCAATACCCCAAGGTATTTGTGTTATTCTACCCAACAAATTTGATTTCATATTACATTAGGTTTTAATCCCTGGCTGTGTATGGAGGTGCATTGTTGTCGTGATAGAACCAATCTACTGTCTACTACTGTTGCACAATCTTGCAAGAATTACGTCGTTAGCATTAAAAATAAAATAAATATTGGTTTGATGTTTGATTCCACTCAAAGACAACTATTTAGAAGACGATAGCGTATTTTATTGACTTCACTGTTTCTTTTATTCTTTTATTCAAAACCGTAACTCATTATCAGTAATAACCGTTGACAGAAAATCTGAATCAGATTCAATGTATTCTTTCAAAGCTAAATCAGTTTTAATTCTAATTGATACATAACCTAAAAAACAATCTTTTCCATGTCCAAACCTTTCGTCGGAATTTTCTGAGCAGAGCTCCATAATAACGCACCTCTAACAGTTGGTAATTTATCATTCGACGATCTGTAAGTACATGATTTGTTCAACATTTTTGTCGATACGGATAGTTGTTCATAATGAGGTTTTCTATGAATCGATAATTTTAAACCGTGCCAAACACCCGTACGCTTGATTTTACCCCACAAATTCATCTTTATAAGTTGTTTCGAAACCAAATTTTACAGATCCACATTGTTCGCTTGAGCTTGGCATCACAAAAAAACGAAATAAGAATAAATTAACACGTCGTTAACAAATACGCCACTGAACTGGTGATGAGTTGCGCAATCTATCATCTCGCGGAAGCCTACTTTGAAAACGTTCTCTTACAATTGCTTACAATTTTATCCAGGGCTGGAAAACACAGCAGAGCACTACTACCAACATTCCCGTTCTTTTACTCAAAATCTACTAACTTGGCACCTTTTCAATTTGTTGAAATCGTTTCCTAATTTATCTATTATTCTCGAAAATTTTTTATTCTAATCTTGTATCTTCAATTACTGTCATACAAAGACATTTCTGATTCATACATTCCTTCCTCCTTTACTATCATCGTTTAGTATTGCATATTTTGAAAATAAGAAGAGCATGGAGAGATCATGTCAATAGAATGAACAACGATCGACTGGCGAAAATCGCAAAGGAAGAGAGACCCAATACAAGTAGACCGCCTGGAAGACCACCAAAGCGCTGGTATGAGAGTTGGTCCTCGCAGTCACAACTTAGGCTGCCTCTTTGAAAACACAAGACACAGTCTTAAAAAATGTCCTCTTTTCTTCAAATATAATCATTTTTGGAAATTCTAATACAATTTTCGATCCAACTATTTCCTTTCAACACTTACCCTTTTCATCAATTATACCGAATGATTTCACATTGTTTATAAAATATAAATTTGAATAATTCCATATTCTATTAATATATTATTTCCCCCTTCTGGGAATGTTTGATTGACATTTTTAATATGTTTCCGCCCAATAATTTGATTCTGAACAAATGTAGTTTCTCTTGTATATTATGTATATAGAGTATGTTTTTCCCTCATCATTTGAATCACCTCTTCTTTTTTTGCTTCTTCCGCCATAA
Source organism: Diorhabda sublineata (assembly GCF_026230105.1). Lineage (NCBI taxonomy): Eukaryota > Metazoa > Arthropoda > Insecta > Coleoptera > Chrysomelidae > Diorhabda > Diorhabda sublineata. Next base: position 7,841,582 of record NC_079482.1, read on the forward strand.
TTTGATTAGTTCCTGGTGTCGACTCATGTCTACATCTTTGATATCTTGCACTAGTTATTTCGATTTTCTTGAATAAAGTAACTGTAACAAAAATATATGTGTAACTTTAATATTTTATTCTATTTTTCAAATTAAGTTTCCGAGGCTTCACTGACTGTAGAAGAATTTTACGGGCAATATAAACAGCAGATGCTAGAAGATATTTCAAAAAAGGAATGTAAACCGTTAATTATCATTAGTTCCACGATTAGTAAATCTGTACCAGAGATTAAAAAAACCAGCGAGGATGGAAATAATAAACTACCTTTACCGCTCAAAGGTACTGTTATATAATTCGCTCTATTAATTTTATTCTATTCAACGCTAGAATTAATTGAAAAATAACTTATTTGTTATTATTAATGTTTAGATACCATGTAAACGTGTTTGTGTATGGTAAGAAAAAAATATTTATTGTGAAAATATCTTGTTTTTTGAACGTACTTACATCAAGTAATCTTTAATACACTACCTAGTAAACAGTGATCAATATTAGGATTACAATACTGGAAAATTTTACACATTAAATTACAAGAATTTCAATATTTAAAGACTCATTTTTCAATTTACTAATAGAATGTACCGATAAATTGTATCAAATTTAACTGTTCCACTTTACTAAAGAGTAATGGGAAACAGTGAGTGAATCTCGCATTTGTGGTTCGTTCATTTATATATTCTCATTTATTCGAAAAAATAATAAGCCACGGCCCAAAGTTCTACAATTTGAGAGAATTTCTCAATACTCCGCTCCAAATTAAATCTTGTTATGTTGGAAGTCGTTGATTAGAAATTTTTACGGTTTTCTCAGCTAGATGAAGTTCATATTTCAAGCTATGCATATTACGATTACGATTCTGCATCTACATCACTAACATCGGACTGACTTAACCCAAGATACATTTGGAAGTTGAAACATTGCTTCAGACTAACAGAGACGTGCATATACTATTTTTAAGGGGCTTTATTCAAGTATGGTAGTGAATAAAGCAATAACTGAATGTTTTGATATATAATACGAAACATATCCAAAAAGTTTGCTTTCCAATGTTTTCTTTTTACAAATAAAAGTGACCAGCCATGTAAATGCAAATGCGTAGCAGGTACCACCTCATGTCAGTAGCGTAATAACAGTGATCCGAAACGGAAACTTATATTCTTAATTCTGCCGCCTGCGTAAATCATTTAAAGATATAATTCTTGAATATAAAAGCCGTACGACATGCCATTCAAAACAAGAGCCGCGGAATGCTTACTGCAAGTGTTGTACTCCTCCATGACATTTCTCGACCACATACAGCTCGACACACAGCAGCTATTTTGACGTAATTTGACTGAGAGTTGTTTAGTTATCTACCCCACAGCACTGATATTGTTCCCAGTGATTTTTCTAACACTTCAAGAAATCCTTCTTCTCATGTTTAGTCAAATCGCTACAAATTTTTATTCTCGGCTATCTTGAAAACACTTACACGCTGTTTTTCCAAGTTTAATAACAATTCATTGCTATACTGTTACAATCAATATTTTAATATAAGCATTCTTATGTGAATTGTGCCATTAACTGGAATTTTCCTATCGTAAAAAGTTTCTTTGGGTGAATCAATTATGTAGGCTCTATCCTGTTGAAACCTTAAAAATATATGAGTAGCACACCAAACAGTAATTTTTTGTGGATGGAAAGGTGTTTCGACAAAAGCTTGTGGATTTTCCTCAATCCAAATCTAAAAATTTTACTTATTTACGTACCTAAAATGATTTTAATAGGAGAACAAAGTTTTGAAAGAAAATTCAATATAAATATCAATTTGTGCTTCAGCCCTATGATCATTTGGCTTCAATTATTGCGCAAGTTTATCTGGGAATCTTTCAAATCAATATTCTTTTATCATATCTTCTATAAAGGGAAAGAACACAATCCCTGTAGCTCAGAATAGATTTGAATCTTCTTTAATGCTTCCTTGTACAGCGACTATAGCTTCTTCAGTGTATACTGTTCAGCGGTTATCAATAAGAGTACTTAAGCGTAGTTGGAAACGATCCATTATTAACCGAATTAGCCGATAAAAAAGATGATTATGTACGCCATAATAGTGCACAATAATATTAACGAACAGAACCAATATTTTAATGAAAAACCTCAACGATTTGCAAGCGTTGCTTATTGTAAGTCTATATATAATGAAATGTCAGACCAAACAAAAAACAACTATCAACTCTTAAGTAGGTTTTCAAATAAAGCAGTTTTATGTTAAAAGCAAGTACAAGAACGTAAGCCCTTTTACATTGGAGTAATTCGAGTGGTACCTGCATCGAGACATCTGTGGATATTGATCTTGAATCTTGAACTTTTGTAGGTTATAGTAGAAAGACGTGCCTTGGTAGCTGATTTCTCAGACTTGTATTTCTCCAAAGACATATTCCCGATAAATTGAAGTTCTTAGCGTATGCAGGCGAACTCGATATTCATGAGCCACGTCTGCCTGTCGATTAGGTCTTGTAAGAACTGCTCAAGGCGGGATTATGTTGGACAGCTCGGAAGAACATTTGCCTTGGTAGTAACGGTAAAAAAGAGTCATATCGGTGACCTTTCCTCTATGTTCTAAGCTGTCGAAGTTTCTGGTCAGCTGCTAAGCTGAGCATCTTCAGGATATGGATAAGAGCCGACCTCCAAATGTGCAAGCAATAATCAAAAAATGGACGAATCTGTGTCTTGTAGAGTATTAGAAGCTATTGCGGAGTATATAGCTTTTTGATCTTAAAGAGAGCTATGCAGCTGCTTTGGCTAAATTGGCAAGGTGACCATATTACGACACCCAACGAATTTGCGAATTTGTGGTGATGGTATTATTTTATGTTAAGACAGGAACAAATCCTGAGCTGCAGTTCTTTGTAAAAATAGCAGCTTGGTTCTGCATTAAACTCAATCAAATTGCTTCTACTCCATTCCAGAATGTTTTCAAGATCGGTGTTAATGATGGTGATCTGCTGCTGTCTATGGATTTGGGTAGTAGCCGAGTTTATTGAGGCGGTTGATTTGAACGACGACACCAGTGTGCTATCGTCGGCAAATAGATCGGGTTTGTAGTTTTGTCGAGTAGTTCATTGATGTACAAGAGAAAGAGAGTAGGTGACAAGATGCATCCCTGGGGAATACCAGTATTTTCAATTCAAGTTATGAGCTCCTAATGAAATTTTTTTCAAACATTCGCCTATAAAAAAGAAAAAAATTGTCCATTATTATTTTATTATTAACGTAACATATAAATTGAAATACCAAGTTTTTTTATATAACTTTTTTCTGTGGAAAAATAAAACTTGATCTTATATTCGGAAAAAATTTCTCAAATGTAAATTCTATCGGAGAATTAAAACTAAATTGTTGAACGTCAAATATAATAAAAACTTTATACGATTCTTTAAGAGGACGAGAAGTATTTTTTATGCTTTCTAGCCGATTATTTATCAATTTCTCAATAAAGTTACATAAACGTAAAAAATATTTGAAAAAAGGATACATTTTTGCATAATCCTGATGTTTTGATGTACGATTTAATTATAAGGTATAGTGAAGTAGTTTTGTTTGGTAACTTACTGTTTTACTGTAATTAAGCTATTAAAAGGACTCGCTTGACTAAATAGTTATAAATTTCATGCATTCTATAAAGGCATTAAGTGCTATTTATAATTTCCGTTAGAGTTTCGCAATTTGTGATGTAGGAGATAAATATAAAACTAAAATATGAAGCTTATTTTCCTATTTATTATAACTTTTAATGTATAAAATAATCCGTGCTTGTGACCAAAAATCAAATCATCAACTTACGTCTTTTATCAGTTAAAATCATTATAATTTATAGAAGAAATTGATGGAAAACAAAAAAAATAGCCAAAAAGGTGAAGCAACGAATATCTATAACCAATTTATCACGACTAGATAAGGGAATTTAAAGGATACAAGACTAGAGAATGACCTAAATGAAGATATAGAAGACCAAAAGAAAAGAAAAATAAACCATAGGAAATTTTGAACACAACGTACTGTGAGTCTTCATTAGAGATGATCTTTGTAACAAAATTAAAAACTTCAGAAGTACAACTCATAAGGCATAAATTACTAGAGCTAATACGGCAAAGGTAATGCTTGAACCATTTCTAGAGGAATGAAGAGTAGTATTCATAAGATATAGTTGTTAGAACGCAGGATGGGCTCAAGAAATATTTTGTTCCGGTTTTATATTAGAATTATTTTAGATTTTCAACATATATGAATATCACTAACATGGATGCATCGTTACAGTTTCAATATTTTCAATATATTAATAAGAAAATTCATTGAACAAGTGTGGTTTTATTAAACAACAGTTTGTTTTTCAGTTCATTATAAGCATCAATTTCTATACATTTCGAGAAAGTGTTCGACAAGAATTTATTTTTATACGATTACGAACGATATAAACATTCCAAAAGAATTGTTGTTAATCTCTCTAAAATGTCATTCAAACGTAAAAAAATGAAGATCAAAGTAAATTATACAAAATAAGAAAGTATCGACACCAACACAGGATTAGTGTCATCTAACATCTACTTAAAACAAGATCAACAAAATGACTGGCATGTCTTGTAAAGTAAAGTAAAAACAATTTTTTCGCATAAGATCGAATTTATGGCCTAATCTCTGAATTAAATATCTCCTCTCGAAGTGAATGCTACAGTTTTTGCTTCGATTAGAGAAGGCTTCTCACAGAAATGGTACAAATGAAGCACAAATCAATTTGCATAGAATTGGAGTGGTTCTAAGAGATAAGATGAAATCAAAATCAAGACCGAATTTTGCGACATCAAACGCCGAGACAAAGTTTTGTTACTTATATTTTGCTTCCACCACAAATAAGCAATGATACGATAAGGAGACAACTTAGAACCCAAGCACACATACAGTAAGAATCTTTTGTACTCTAGTACAAAAGATTCAGAAGGCAGTGGTCGAATATAATGTTCTCAAATGTAGCTGGATTTACTGGGTATCCAAAAAAAAAACGGAAGAATTGTACTGTGTGGTATACAAAGAAGGTAGCGGATCATTAATAATGTGAAGGAACACGCAAACATTTAAAGAGTTCGTCTTAATGTTAAGATAAAATTTTTGAAATCGTTGGTAATATTCATACCACCAAGTACATTGTTTACACTACCACTACCCTCTGCATTCCATACGTCTGCATTCTAACATGTACATAAGTCGAAGTACCAGTATCAATTCTGACTTCCTCTATTGTAGGCAGATTTCTTCTTCATTCATTACAATACTCAATCGTGTATCTAAGAAATCGAAACTTATGTAATGTTAATGCCAGCTAATAACGCTGACCTCTATCCAATGCAGACTTCTTGTAATGTAATGGATAGTAGCTTACAAACTATCATGGAGTATCCTTAAGATTAGTTTAAATGAAGAATGCTCTTGACCAAAGTAAAATCAGATGTCAGAAATGAGATACTATGAGTACTATGATTACCTTTTTAGATTGTTTTGAACTCCTTTTGGTATATTTTTGCTTAAATCATCTCTTAATAGTGGCTGAAATTTAAAAAACCAATTATATATTTGTGGAGTTTTCATTTCTGTTCAAACTCACAGCAATATGATTTGAAATTATGCGTTAATTCTGCATAGGGGTGTATTTCACTTTATTTGTCACATTACATTATTTCAATCATTCAAATTATGCCATATGATGAACTCTTATGTTGTTTTTTCTGTAATTCACTGCGATTCGTTTGAGGCACTAAATCATCATGCTCATAATATATGTCACTATTTCGTCACCATTTGGATCTGAAAGGAATGAATCATATTTATTATTACTATGACTGTTCTATGATGCAAGGTTGAATATCGTATATTATTACGTTGATTTAAGTAGTGTCCGCCTTATTTTGCATGTTTTATAAGTAATTTAAACTTATAATAGAAATTATAACACTAGAATCTAATTCGCTAATATTATACCATACAATTCCCATTATTTCTGTTAACTCATTTTTTGTATATAATCAATTGATTTGAACCATCAAACCCCAAATCTAATATTGAGCGTATATCCTCAAAAACAAATAATTGTGACGTGCTGAAAAACGATAAATGCATAAAAACTTTTTAAAGCTATCAGTTTCTGGCTATTCAATGTCAAATTACAATCAAAATATATTCTCTAATCTTCTAAATAGCTCTGGTATTATTAAAATTGTTTGATATAGTTTTACTCACGTAGTTCGATTGATTTTTCTGATAACAATCTTGTATTTGAGATAGGAATAATCTGTGTGCCTAAATTGAAATCTAGGATGTTTGGGCGATAGTAAATTGGACCAAATTGGGTACGTATACTTTCAAAAATGGACAAATTCTCACAAATACCACAACCTAATATACAGGATGTTTGAGAAAATAAATAATTCTACACTGCCATCTGAAGGCCAGGAGCGGCTCATGCCCAATGGTTAACAATCCGTAGCTTTACAGGGACAACCTGTACAATCTAAAGTAGTATAGAATTATTTATTCCGTCAAACACACTACAAGGACATAATGATCCATTAAAAATTGATAATGTCGACTGTATAATTTAGAAAATATACTTAAATATAAGTTCTAATTTTGTCACTTTAAAGGCCTATACCTCTAAAACGAAGGGTCGCATAAGAAAATTTTTTTATGTCACAGCATTATTGTATTCAAATGTGAAATAGAGTGAATGGATTTAGTAAAAACCGTTGCTCTTTTCCGTTTTCGAATACTTACCTGCCACCTATAATCAGTTACTTGGGACACTTTTTGGCTGAATTTACTAGTGAATTTAAACGACCTTTGTGAAACCCTAGGTCAGGTTATTAATTTCAACCTAGCACCTAGAGATGTCTCCTTGTTTTGTTTGTACCCAAAAGTTTTTATGGAAAGTTCGCTTTCTTTGGAGCAATCTGTTGTCTAGCTTATCTATTAAAAGGTTATGTGTCAAATGCTTCGGCTAAGTAGATTTTATGAATTATCCATAGTTTAACATTTAATTTTTTGGTAAAATTAGATTAAGTTAGGGTGTATTAGATGACAATGGAGGTTTTGCAACTTGCAATTGAGGCTATCCGTAAATCAATAGAACGCATTTGCCACATACTGACCTAAAAATTATGCATACGTAAACTATCCGCGCTTTGAGATCCGCTTCCGACCAGAAACGCATTTGAATGAATATTTCACAAACCGTATTGATGCGGTTTAAGCATCAATGTTTATGCATTGCGGCGATTCACAACTGTAGACGAAACCAGGATCTACCTCTACACTACTGAAACAAGAATAAAGTCAAGACAATAGTTGTAAATGGCGAACCTACGCCTACCCTTTTTTGGGATAATTTTGAAATTGTGCTCATCTATTTTCTTCAAAAAATTAGAAAAATAACAAAGGAGTAGTATGCACCATTGCTTGTTATGGTAAAGGGAAAAATTGCAAAAAAAGAAAGTAGTTTTCTATCAGGACAAAGTTCCTTCTCACACGGTGAACGCCATTGCTGAAAATCACCAATTGCACTACCACATTCACCAGATTTGGTTCACAGCGGCTTTTTCCTAGCATTCAAATTTCACCAGCAGGAGAAAAACATTTATCGGATCATGGCGTTATCGCCTTTTTTGAGGAGAAAGTCGGTAACTATTATTTAGAAGGGATAAAAAGGTTACAACGTCGCTTAAAACAATGTAGAGACTTTTCTTGAAAAATAAAAATATCTTGTTTTTTTATATGTCGGAAACTTTTCATACAACCCTCCTATAAATAACTATTATATTTCTTCCTAATAGTTTTTTATATTCACTGTATTCATAGCACCACTTTTTGTATCCTAATATTGGAATTTTTTTATTTTTAATATTAATATACATATCGAAATGAAGTGAAACTGTGAATAAAATGAAACTTGTCTAGAGAAAGTTGTTGAATTGTTATTGTTACGTTTTTTAAAACATCTACACGATCGCTGGGAACAGAAACGACTATTGTTGCATTTTCAACATAATAGGCGCAACAAGAATGTATTTAAAGAAAAGAATAGGCGTCAAAACAATAATCGATAATTTCTAGAAGATGTATTTATATGATAAAACACAACGATTTAGAAAAACATATATTTTCGTATAATAAAAGCTGAGTTTTATACAGTGTTTTTATAAAGTAAATTGCTAATATTTCGATTTCTGTTAAGTTTACAATAAAAGTCAAATAGTAGTATATTATTTAACGAGCAATTGAAGTTTACTCTAATTCATCGAGTGATTTATGACCATTACTGCAAATTTAATCCTATACCCTATCTACGTCTATAGCAATAACTACTAAAAGATATTAAGCTCTAGTTGTAACGGTTCATTTTATTTCAACTACTACCCAGCCAGTCGTAGGCTACAACATATCACCACCATCACTACTGGTCTTTAAAACTTTCTGGAGTGGGATAGAAGCAATTTGATTGAGTTCAATGCAGGAAAGACCCAGACTGCTATTTTTACAAAGAAGGCTATAACTGCAGCTCAGGAATTGATCCTGTCTAGACATAAAATATAACCATCACCGCAAATTCGCTTGTTGATTATTGAGATTGGAAGCATTATGTCCTGACATAGTCACGTGGCCAATTTAGCCAAGGCAGCTTCACAAAAATTTTGAGAGCAAAAATCTATATACTCCGCAACAGCTTCTAATCCTTTACAAAGCCGAGATTCGTACATATTTAAAATATTGCTCACACATTTGGAGCAGTTCGACTTATAACCAAAAACATGGACAGCTTTGAGCATAGAAGGGTCGCGGATCTGACTGTGTTTTACCGTTACTACCACGACAAATATGTAGAAGTGATTTTTGTAAATTTATTGTTTTTTTGTACTTGTTGCATATATGTGGTTAATGTACTGAGGTGTTATAGAACTGTATGATTTATTTGACGTATCTGTCTTATTCTTTTCGGTATCATCAATGTATCCCTCAACCCCAGTAATTGACCGACAACCGCCATGTCGCTTAAGTGTAGTTATATATAAAAACTCACCCAGTACATTAATTCATTTCAAATTTTTATCGATGCAGTTATGTTCGTACAGATTTTAATTAAAATTTCCGTTAATTTCTGCTTAGTTTTCCCAATCTTATTATGAATAACCTTTATTTTATACTTATGGTTTATATATGAAAATCGTTAACTTCGTGGGTGGGCATCGGAAATGTGACATTTAAAACAGGCATTTTGTCAGTGCCAGGAGCACGTACAATCTCTATAGCGATCATATTTTGCTACGTGACGGTTATGCGAGATTCCAAGACAAGTCAAGAATCGAAAACAACATTCATTTTGCAGATTATGCACATCACAATTGCATGTTTATAAAAGATTATGTCAAATGCTGGAAGAATTTTCTATATATTTTATTTTTATACAGAAGCCATAAATATTTTTTTTATATAATTGAATTGGGTACTTTGTATCAAATAAATCTCATACCTGTTGCTGAGCTCTCGTTTTATCTTCACATCATATAAAAATTGAGATTGGTATACGTTGGGTTTTACTTTAAATCTTATGCATCTTACGTTAACTAATATTTTAATCAAGATTAAGCAGAAAACTTTATTTTTATAAATTAAAGCAACTTATTTTCGACCATTCCATATTTTTCAGCTTTATTTTTTACTAAAAGATTAAGTTCAATAACTACCGGGTGAATCACCTAGAATGTTGAAATGCAACAGCTTATTAATAGTTTTTAATAGCAATAGTACATTCTCAAACTGAATTTTTTTTGTACATTCAGTAGAAGTAGAAATAATAATTTTCTGACTTTATCTTTGCTGTATAAAATATTAAGTCGTATTTAAAAAATTTACATTTGAAATTAAAAACCGACATCTTTCATAGTTTTTATAAAAAGTGAACTGTTTACAAAATAATGAATTTGATCCTTAATTTAGTGGCGGTCTGTAGAACAAGGGTCAAGATAAATTACTTTGACAATGTATAAAATATTTTAGGTCAAAATTATATGTAAATATATATAAATTTCTTTAATTTCTTATTTCTTAGACCTTTTGATATGTTTATGTTTCTAAATCTTCTTAATTTTAGGCCTTTTCTGTTACAAACTTATAAAAAGGTGTGATTTTAAAATTAGGAGACGGATAGAACGATATTAATTTTCAATTTAAACCAATGAAACCATTCAAAGAAATATGTTTATTTATTATTTTTATCAAGGTTTACTATCCGAATAACATAAAAAATAGTGGGAAATAATTTAAAAGTGTAGGATTTTACTTTTCCTTTTATGTTCATAAGAACTTTCTCTCCATAAACCCCAAATACAGTCTTCAATCACGTTTCCATTGTATTGGCCTTGGTAACATTGTTTAAAGCTCACAATGTCCTAATGCAAACATTATTTTAGCCCTTCTCACATCAATATCAAATTAAAAAGTATAGAAATAAGATTTGATATGTCTATTATATTTTATTTACCGCTTTAAAAATTGTTCACCATCCAAACATCTTTTACAGAACTACAAGCAACATTTGCAGGCTACGACTTGTCTTGAAGTCAAACACGACTAGAAACTAAAATAAATTGACCACTTATATAACAAAATTAATCAGCCTCATACTCGCAAAATTATAAAATAATTTCAAGTATAAACAAAATTTTTTTCTTTGTACTTTGTTCGGACGAAAGAATGCATCTTTTGCACCTATTTCGAGACAGAGAGGTGCACAGTTCAGAGCTCTCATGTACAGCTCTGGAAATAGGTGCAAAATATGCGTGCTTACTTTTGACTGTCTATAAAGAATAATAGTATATACCACTATATCAGAAGTTTTATAGCTTTCGGCTACGCCTCGGACAAAATGGCGTGGTACAGAAAGCTCAATCTTCCTGCCCTAGTAGTGTTATGAACTATTGTAGAATCCTATAGTATATCTATGAGGATGTATTGATATCTAGTTAGCCTAGACCAGTTCCATAAATATTGCATTAGCATAGCAACGAACAATAATTTATTAGAAGTGTCAGTGTAAAGTTTGACGTCAAAAAAATAAACCAGAGTTATGCAATAAATTAAAAGAAATTGTGAAAATCGAAAAATTTGAGTATCGAGCCATCATCAAGTACCTGTATTTAAAAGGGTTAAGAGGAGATTTACGAAGATATGCATAATACCCTTGGTGATCAACGTCCTTCGTATGCGACTATGAAAAATTGGACTGAAACCTTCAAAAGAGGTAAATTTTCCATTAAAGATGATGACCGAGCGGGAAGGCCAGTTTCTGTGTCAATCCCCGAAAATATCGATGCAGTTCATGACATGATTTTATCAGACCGTTGAATTGGGATAAAACGGATATCTGAAGTACTGAATATTTCATACGAACGCTTTCATCATATAGTTCACGTCAATTTGGACATTAGAAAAATTGCTGCAAAATGGATCCCCAAATGTTTGATGTTGATCAAAAGCGTGCAAGGGTAGAAGCATCGTGTTCGATCTGGGCTCGATTTGAAAACGATGTAGACTTCTTAAACCGAATTGTTACTATGAATGAGACTTTGGTACATTTCTACGATCCAGAAACAAAGCAACAATCGATGGAATGGCGACACTCTGGTTCTCCAAGACCTAAGAAGTTTCGTGTCCAAAAATCTGCTGGAAAAGTTCTTGCTTCAGTTTTTTGGGATTGCCATGGAGTAATCATTGTTGATTTTTTGGATAAGGGTAGAACAATAACTGGGGATACTATTCGACATTACTGACCACTCTACGGGAAAAAATTAAAGAAAAAAGACGCGGAAAGCTATCCAAAGGTGTATTGTTTTTGCAGGACAACGCCTCTGCACACAAATCTCACGTGGCCATGCAAAAAAGTCCTGGTTTGGGGTTTGAATTACTAAAACACCACCCTTATTCACCAGATTTGGTTCCGTCCGACTATCATCTCTTTCCTCAACAGAAAAAAAGTTTAAAAGGTCATAAATTTTCTTCCAACGAGGCGGTAATATAAAATTTTGGAGATCTGGTTTGCAGAACAAGAAGAAACATTTTTTTTGAATGGTCTAGAGACGTTGCAGGTTCGCTGTAATAAATGTATCCAATTAAGAAAATATGTTGAGTAATGAAATATTTTGACACTGAAATTTTGTTTGATTCTATAATAGGCTGAGAATTTTTCAATATATCCTCGTATATATGTATGTTCAAAGTTAAAAGTACAAAATATATCACTAATCTTATAAACCATAAATATTTTACCAATAATAATTCATTTTGATGGACAAAATTTCTGATTTACGTTATTATAATTGAATATTGCAATACCACTTTTTCTATGGATTAACAATTATTAATTGAAAGCAGTGAGTAAAATAATTTGCATGACTTTCGTACATCTTTAGATTTGGTATTTTTGAAAAATATTTTGTAATCGATTGAAATTGCATGTTGTAGTAAGTAATATTATTCTATTTGTATATAATACAATTTCAATTTTTCAGTATGAAACTGAGATCTATTAATACTTAGGGTGTTTAATTGTTTCCAGATGAAAGTGGAGTTTCTGAAGCTCATTCATCTCCTATGCTTGCATCACCTCGAAATGGTACAAAAAGTGCTACCACCAGCCCGGTGACTTCCATTTCAAAACGAATCGGTCACGATTGGCATCATGAAGAAGATCTTGACAGGATAGTCAGTTTACACGGAAGAGCGAGCCTGTCTACTCTAGGGGTGAGTAACATAAAGATAAAGCATTGCTATGATTCGAATACTTTCCAAACAAATAACTAAAAAATTAAAAAAGTAAATGCAAGACAAGATCTAGTCTTCGACTTGATCTTGCATTTGTAGTCTTTGTCTCACAGAGTCCAGTCTTGGTTTTGTACCAAGACTCTTGCAAGTATTATACTTTTTAAAATTTCAAATAAAGAATTAAGGAAACTTGGTTTGTGACCATTAATCACTTCAGCGATAAAGTTTTTTACAAAAAAATATTATAAATACATTTCGAATTGAGAAATCATTTGTACAAGTGTGTCCGTGAAATGATAAAATATTCTGTTTATTCACAGTTATCACCACAGGATTTTTTGTTAATAAAATAAAGGTGCACTCCATTTTTATACCGGGATTGTGACACTTATTTTAAATATATTTCCAAATTTTCATAATATCATAATTTAATTTGAACTAAATCAAAATTATTATGTCTGTCTTAAAATTTGTATGAGGGATATACTCTACAGCTATAATAAAGTGTTCAAAAAGCAGAAATAATGCAGAAAATAGTTTAATTCTATAATCAGGAAATTAGGAAGCACCGCCCTCCAAGTCACTACTTCAGTTCAGGAGAAAGATGAAAATCACTCGGAGCTACGTCGGGACGTTTTGATGGTTTTTCGAAAATGTCCCATTGAAGTTGCTGAAAGAGTCATTAGGTTACACGAGCGCTATGGAGACGGGCATTGTCGTAGATGAGAAAAATTCCAGATATCAGCATGCCTCTTCGATTTTTTCCAATAGCTCTCCATAAGCGTCACAAAGTTTCACAATATGAACCTACATTAATTGTTGTTCCAATCAACATGCAAAACAACAAGCAACCTTTTTCTTCCCACAAAATAGTTGTCATAATCTTACGGAATTTGAATTCAGGTGATTGTCATTTCGGGCTTGTCCACGTCTCATCACCTGTCACAATGGATTTCAATTCATTCATGACGAAGAAACTCCAAAGCTGCACCCAATCAGCGCGAGTTTTGTGGTTAGGTCAGTCAATATTGTTGAGATCCAGCAGGCGAAAACTTTTCTGTAGCATAATTGTTCATTAACGATAGAGTACAATGTCGTTTGTAGAGACAAACTTAACCCCCGTTATCAAGAAAATCAACCATGTTTATGTGTAACGGGAAATAACCTGTTCGAATCGCCAGTGACAAAGCGTTTCAGAGGATAAGATGTTGGCGATCATAATGTACAATCGGAGGTTGAAAATAAACAACCCCCGTATTTTTCTGTTTGGGATTGCTTCCTATAGTTTAATAATTACATACATAATAGAGCTTATGTGAAGATTTTAATCAGTCCTAACTATTTCTCAATACTTCACAAACGATCAAGAAAATTTTTAATGTATATTTCGACTAAATTATTTTGATACTAGAATTGAGAAGAATATTTGAATAAATAAAAATTGCATGCTCGCTCTGGGTCTTGCGGACCTAAAGCTGGTCTTGGTGATGCTTTCTCTGCAAGACCAAGAACAAGCAATGCTGGTAAGGATGCTAAATTTTAGGAATGGTGTAAAGATTCATGTACCGTTAACTATGTGTTTTCTTCCTTAATTTATCAATAAAAAATTTATAGCGAGAGATCGTAAACAAATATTCCTCAAAACCTAATGCCTAATAATTATAATTCTAAATGGTCCTGCATATTGTACAATCTTAAATTTCATCACGAGTTTTTTTCTTTTTTTACTTCCTCTGATTAAAAGGACTAGGGATGGACGAAACAAGGTTTTTTAAATTACCAAAATGTCAAATGTACAAAATAGCCCTTGGGAATCGATAAATTTGCGACCATAGCAAAAGATAGACCGAACTTTACTCGCAATTACGGAAATTATATTTAGGAGACTATTTCCGATGGCATCTGCATCTATTTTAGTTAGTGCAAGAGTAGATCTTTAATCTCTAAAAAGCCATGGGTGTTGGAATTCCAGCATTTTATATCGATAACCTTATGGCTAAAAATGAAAATATCAAAAAGTGTAGAACGTAGAATCTATACACCGTCTAGCGTCACTAGAACCAAAATACAACAATATTGTGGAAGCTCAGGACATTTTATAATCAATTACAACTTCCATTTTGGTTAATATTTCAGTTATCAAAAATGTGTTGAAACGAAACGGCCTACCAAGAATTTTTTTCTACAATTGTTGAAATATGAATGTTAATTCCAATTTCAATTTTGACCCTCATTTTGAGTGGGTGGGTTAATTTAAAATCGGTAGCAGAAACCCCAAGCAAAAAATATTAATTTTACAATATTTTAAAAATATTAAAATTGTGCCTCATCATTTTTAGATGAAGTAAGAAGTAAATAATATATTTCCAAAAGAAAAACCGAGCTATTTTTGCTTTATCACCATTTTCATCGGGCAACATGCATTCTTGGTAACGAAGGTGTTGTACATACAAGAAATTTCTGTCACATCTCAATAAGCAACGCATCCGTAGAAACCGTACGGTATACGACACGTCATTCTATAATATATTATTATACAGAGTGAGTTTTATGTATGGAACGCCTCAATTATCTCGAAAACAGCTTGTACGATTTTTATGAATTTTTGTGCACAAAGGTCTTTTGATATGGCCGGTATTATGATGGTATCTACATTGTTGTCAGATAGATCACGCTATAAATTTTATTGTAATATTCTCTATACCTAAATGCCATAACTTCGGAGCTATAGATACATTTACAGTATCTTCGCCAAAGTTACTATAAATATTGTACATTACGGCGATTACAGCACAAAATGTGTCCATTTACTTCAATACAAAAAGACAATTCTTTTTATCTCTGTGATAATGCTATTCCTGAATATTAGCAGGTTTTATTCTATTAACGATGTTTTTTAAGTGACTCACTGGAAATCAAATATTTTTATTTTTAATTTCTAATAATGAATTGAAGATATCCACTTAAATTTGGAAATATCCGAACCAACTCAGGTTTAATACTATTTTCCAATAAATCTAAATACGCCGGACCCTTTAAATTACCCTCAATGAAAAAGAGACCAATTACTTTGTCGCCTATTATTCCAGCGTATACATTCAGTTTTTAGGGATATTGAGGAGGATTGTTACGTGACCAGTATCTACAATTATGCCCATTTACGTTTCCATTAATACAAAAAGTGGCCTCATCGCAAAACATATCTGACAACGCTTGAACTAATGTTACCTTGTATGAATAGAATTTATTATCACGTAAATTTACATTAAGGATGTTTGCGAAATATCAAGTCCCCTGTATATTTGTCTTTAAACCTGACACAAACATCTTAAGATTTGTTTACAATTGATGCAGTTTTTCGGCGTCCTGATTTGGATAAATCTTTTACTGAACCCGCTTAGTTAAACTTTTTTACTAATTTACTGACAGTGGATCTTGTTATGGGATTTTGGTTAGGATATAAATTATTAAAGATAATACACTTTCTTGTTGACATACACACCACATATAATTAAAATATCAAGTCGTTCATTTTCAATCAACAATTCATTGTGACTTTCAATAAACTTTAACAATAATAATTTATTGGAACGTCAAATTTGTTATTATATTTGTTATTCGGCGGAGATAACGCAAATGTAGCTACCACTCCGAAATTATGGCATTTGGGTATAGAGAGAATTAAATGTCAAATAATAAGTATTTCTTAAGGGTTTCGAAAAGCGAAAAATATACAATATTTGAAATAAGAAAGTTCATTATTTTTCCGGAAAAAGGAAAGATCTGACAAAAATGTAAATACCACCATAATACCGGTCGTACCACAAGACCCTTGTACACAAAAGTTTATATAAATCGTACAAGCGGTTTAGAAGATAATTGAGGCGTTTCATATATAAAACTCACTCTGTATAGATACATAACAAATGAAATAAAGTATCTGATACTGATAAAATTTATCTTAGTTGTACTTTTACTCATAATAGAGATAATCTCGCTGTTGACACCAAACAATCTATGTTCTTACATACTTTAACAATGACACAATTGAGGTACAGCATGAAATTGTATATGGGTTGTTACTGGATAAACGATCCAGTGTAATTAAAACTGTTGATAAAAATATACCTTTTGCTGTTGATGTATTTTGTGAATAAAGATGTGAAGTTCGTTTTATTTTTTGAAATATATTTGTGAGTATTTTAATATTGAGTTCATTTAAAAAGCTGTATAATCATTATATCAATTATTGATAAAAGTCTTATTTTTAAAATACGATACATTTTTAATAACAACACCTCTGAACGTGAATAAATCAACTTCCAACTTAGGAAGCACGTGATACACTATGCATATCAATATTAATAAAAATATACAGTTGAACTTTTGATGATTAACCAATTTTCCTTATACATACAGGTTATGTTGTAGACATCACTGCGTTTATTTTGAATTTTTTGTGACACGTTCAATTTGTTAAATCTAAGATTGTTTATACTGCAAATTATTTTTTATATTTGATTAAACGCTTACTTGTACCTGTACTACAAATTCCATATAATTGTCATTAATCAATTTAGTTAAACCCATTGGAGAGCGGCTGAATTCTTATTTATTTTTAGCACGTAATACAGATATTAATCATTTGCGTCGCTAACAAGTATTGTGTTGTGGAAACGGACTTGCAGAGTTGCAAAATTTAAAATTTACTATGACGTGCTGAATAATTATCGCTCGTTTACTCGTTTACTCGTTTATTAGTCAAACTATGAAATGAAATTCTAAAAAATTAAATACATATGGCAACTGTGGCTGGCTCAGGCGTGCTTAAAAATAATAATCAGGATTTCATAAACGCCATGTAGAGAAGGGTGAAATGTGTTAAAAAGGTATTATGAAGATACTCAAAGAAATGAAATTTTTTTATTGATATTGTGTTATAAAAAAAGATTTTAAAAAAATCTTAAGTTAGGATACTAGGCAACCAAATATATCGTATGGATAAGATTTGAATTCACATCAGGCATTTAATAAGGAACTTAAGCACTCTGCGTGAAGTAAGACATATAGGTCTTCCAATATCAATTACAGAGGACAGTTATGCGAGGAGCAATCAATATTTCATAAATACTCACGGCACTCATACCAAATTGAGAAATGAAAAATAATGTTTTCTCCCCGTGTAAAACCCGGACTAACATCTCCATTATTTACCAATGAAAACATCGAATCATAAACTTGAACGCATTTCTATTGGTCGAAGCTGTCGGAAGGCGAATGTTCACAATTTTTTTAAGGAGAATAGAGTTGAGACATTAAAAGTAATAAAGCAAAAGGTAGCAGATTATCCAGAATACAATTACACCAGTTTAGAAAGATTCCGTCAAGTTTTGTCGGCATGTGGTTTTAAACACAAAAAACTGAATAATCGGATGGTAATAACCGAATCGTCAAAGATAGTTCGATAGCGACAAGATTATTTGCGACAGATAAAAGACTACCGAAGTTCTAATAGACGAATGGGGTACAAAAAGGGCTCAGTTCACGTCTGGTACCCTGTTTAAACCAAACATGAACTTTACAGGCAGGTACATTTTACTCGTCTATTTACGTTTTATAATTTAATATTCAGTTGTAGCAAGTTAAACCAGGTTTAATAATGATTTTTTTCCTAGTTCTAAGTAGTAATACAATTAAGTACATCTTTCTAAATAATGGCGTATAATGCCGTCCAATTTATAATGATTCGATTGTCTTTTAACGAATACTTTCTCGCATAAGATATTCATATTTTTAAAAGTATTTATAAAAATAATAAATTATAAAAATAGATATCTACGCCTATAACAGATAAAACAAAATTGTGGACGAAGGTTTTTATAATCTGCAATTGATATTGGAAGAATTATACTTACATATGAAGTAAAACAGGTTTTTTCAAAAGTAATTGAAATATGTTTAGCTCATCTAACACGGTAGACCAACTCCATCTATGAAAAAATATAAACTCAAAGTAAATAAACTGATTGAATTAGTTATAAAATTTATTTTGGAGCTTGAGTGACAGAAGATATTAGTCATATTCAATAGAATGATTATATAATTTAATAATATTGTTGGAATTAGCTCCACTCTCAACGTAGTGTCTGACGTACCTGAATTTGAAACTAAAATGTCAATGGAAGAAGATGAAGTTAGCAATTTATGTTTTTCTTCACTTAGTGCAAAGTTTATTCGCAGCCGATAATTAGTACGTCCTTTTCATCACTAACCCTACTCACTTAAAATCCTATTGTATATCAACCATAGGCATTTGTTTATTTATAAAAAATTAAAAAAATAAAAGTACGAAAATGCATAAAATATCATATCATTTAACTAGTTTAATTAATTTTTACTAGTTGTTAACTAAAGTTGTTAACTGTCTCTTAGATTCGATTGATTGCTTTTTTTGCTTTTCCATAGTTTTAAACTCTGATAATTCTGAAATCTTCTACTCAATTTTATACAAAGCAAAAACGTACATTTCGTATGATGAAACAGCAGCATACATATCCGTATAGATTTATTAGACGGTTTAGAAGACAAAAATTATAACACATGATAAAGAGCATCTAGTGTTATAGGAGGATATCAACACGAAATGAAAATCGATATGTCTTGCTGCAGCTAACTCTTCAAGATAAAATATACGGTCCTAGAGGACAGTAACGAAAAAGAAACTTTTGACTTCAAAACCTCAAGATTTGCCTCAACTACCAGAATTATTACTGGCTTAACAAAGTTAAAATAGCCGTGCTATTCGCCAAAATCCCGACCGGATAGGCATTACCAGAAGAAGAGTGTCAAGTCTGTTATTGTAGACTTAAAGAAAAACAAACACTTATTGGATAAGATTCAGTAATCTATTTTACACTTCTTCAGATCGAGCGATTTGGACATGTTTAGTCTGCCACACAGCTACAGCCTAATGTAGCATATTGAATTGTAATCAGTTCTAGTAGAAATATTGGCATCACTCCGATTCATATTCCGATTTTCCTGCATCAATATCTTCAAATGTATGTATGTATTTCATAACAAAAAAGATCCTGATTAAATCACTTTCAACAAATACAAAAATATCAATTCACACTTTGAAACGCCATTCTGAACCACGTGGTATGAAGAGCCTAATATCATGTATAGTTCTTCATATATCAATTGCAGATATAAAAACTTATATCCTATAACCCTTGCCGACAATTTTGTTTAATCTACCATAGGCGTAGATACCTCATTTTATAAATTTATTATTTTTATAAATACTTTTAAAAATATGTATATGTTATGCGAGAAAATATTCGTTAAAAGGCAATCGAATTATTATAAATTGGAAGTTATACGCCATTATTAAGACATGCCCTTTATTGTAGTCCTACTCGGAACTTAGAAAAAAATCATTATTATACCTTATTAACTTGCTACAACTGAATATACTATAAAACGTAAATAGACGAGTAAAATGTACCTACCTGTAATGGCGTTTGGTTTAAACAGGGTAATAGACGTGAACTGAGCCTTTTTTGTACCTTATTTTTTTCATTGGAAAACGAAATTTCAGAGCAAAAACCATAGAGGAAAATGAATTCTTTGGTAATAAAAGAAAAGAAAAAAAAAGATTTCCATTCCAAAGTATCTTTATAAAAAATAATGGTTGTAAGAATCGTCTGAACTAAAGTCATCATTTGATTGAATTATGATGGGTTGTAAAGATGGTAATACCATATACTCATCTTCTTCTTTGATAACATGTTCAACACAGTTTTCCCAAAGCTCTTTACTCAGTTTTGGAGACTGATTATATTTTCGTAATTCGGGTTTTACGTTTGCCCATATTAATTCTATAGGGTTAAATTTACAATAGTAAAGAGGTAGTCTGAGAAGTGTATGACCCTGTTCTTTGCACAGCTTGTCAATATAATAAATTTTCTCTAACTTTAGACCTTTAATAACAGTAAGCAATTCTTCGTTTGTTGGGCCTTTTTTACGATCACTGAAAGGAAAAGGAATATCTTTTTCAGACATCAACGCTAAAATTTGAACTTTGTTACTACTATTATTTGGTATCTAATTGAGTTGCCACGAGTGGTAGGGTACGTTGTCCATAACGATTACTGACTATGGTGAAAGCTGTTCATAAAACCACTTTTCAAATAATTTTACTGTCATATCTTCATGATAGTCAGCTGTACAGTTTTTATTTTTTTTAGTAGATATTAATACAGCAGTAAGCATGAAACCATCTTTGCTTCCAGCGTGTACTATTATAATGCGTTCCCTTAGGAACATGGGTCATTCAAACAGCAATGTTTACTATTGTCAACCAAATTTACTACATCGTGACTACCACACCATGTTTCATCTAGATGAATTATGTGTCTATTAGAACTTCGATAGTCTTTTATCTGACGCAAATAATTTTGCCGCCATTAAACTATCCTTGATGATTCGATTATTACCATCCGTTTTTTGTTTTGCTGACAAAACTTGACGCAATGTTTCTAAACTGGTATAATTGTATTCTGGATAATCTGCTACCTTTTGCTGTATTACTTCTAATGTCGCGATCCTGTTCTCCTTATATAAACTATAAATTGTCCTACACATAAAATCTTGAGTAGCTTTGTCAACTAATTTCTGTTTTTCTTCACATGTTTTTCGGTTTTGTGAATGATCCACAGCAACCCCTTTCGTGACTACTCGATAAATGGAAAATTTCTTTACTCTAGTTAATTTAGTAATTCCTATAATGATTGTATTATCACCTTTTCCTTGGCTAAAATTGTTTTACTTTAGATCAAAGTTCTTCACATCAATTCGATTAAGTAAATCCTTCGATTCAGTTTTACAGTTCTTCTTCAAACCCCTTTCTTATAAACTTTTTGTCGATTTATCTTTAAATTTCCCTATAACCCTATGAAAAATAGTCGGAATTTTTTTTTCAGTATTATTGTTTCTGAATTTCTCTATCGGTTATTGTGGGACATAGACAGATCTTGAAAGATTTTTATAAAGAAAATATCAAGAATTTCTTCACTAGCGTTATAACATAAGCAAATTATAACTTCAAAATTAAATTTACAAATTTATTTCTTCAATTTATAATAAAAGAAACTAATATAATCAAAGAAATTTGCTAGAAATAAATGAAATATAATGCAAAATATGAGGCCGTTTCAAATATATTCGAAAAAAAATACTGTAGATTGCTGGATGTTTTCTTTTTTTAAACATTCGAATATATTCAAAATAACTTGCTCTGTTTGTATATCTAAATCTTTATTATTAAATTCATACCTGTCTTCATTCTCACTATACTGTACAATTTCATTTTCTTCATTCACCCATGGTCTAACGAACGCCATATTTCTATTTATTTAAAGAAATTTATCAATTAAATAAATCTCACCGAGAGCCGCCACCGCTTATCGCAGACTCTCTGGCAGGAATATTTCGAAGAAATTGTGTAAATACACCTTCCGACAGATTCAGTCAATAGAAATGCATTTATGTTTACGATTCGATGTTTTCATTGGTAAACAGTGAAGCTGATGAGTCGGCGGTTGGTTAGATGACCGAATTTTATACGGGGAGTAAACATTATTTTTCATTCCTTAATTTGGAAATATAACCTAACCTAACCTTAGTCCACGTAGATCTATTAACAGACTTTTGGAAAGGTCCTATTTGAAATAATGCTTTTACTATAAGTCATTTTCATTAAGTATAATTATGAATTTAATTTATTAAATTTGCAGGCTCGCTCGGATTCAATGGCGAGCGTGTACTCTGGAGCCGGAGAAGGCAGGTACGGCTCAGTTGCTGTTAGGGGGCAAGTAGAATTCGGTTTACAATACAACTACAAAGCTGGTGCATTAGAAATTCAAATTAAACAATGCAGAGATTTGGCGCCTGTGGATATAAAAAGGAATAGATCAGATCCTTATGTTAAAGTGAGTACTATATTTTTTATTATTAAAAATCGATAATTTTAAACTGCAAAAATATATAATTGGTACGATAAAATAAAAAAAAAAACAACGACAAAGAAGTTTGAAAATTTCCATAAGTGAATCAAAATAAAGGCTTTAGCTTTGATAGTTTGTATCTTGGATTAATACCGTTACAGTAAATGAATTAAACTATTAAATTTATTATTAAATTATGTAAAGAAATACGTTAAAAACTTTTTATTAAATAATTCAAGTGAGAAAACATTAATTTTAAAAATGAACTGGAGAAATTTAAAAATTTTTAGAAACATTATAGCTCACTTGAATCTCTATAAGGATCTACGAATACACTTCTTCGCAAAAAATCTTCAGCCAAAATAGACGATATTTTCATGCATACAATGCGATAATATTTTTCCAATCGTTTGAATATATTGAAGGGAAAATCTTTCTTTTTTGAAGGATTTGCCTACATTTCCGTTAACTGAAAATAAAATCACAACAAACAAGATAAACATTCTGAAAATAAATCGAAAACAAAGTTTAAGGACATGAACGCCAAAATATATAAATAGGTATAAATAATCGTTGCCAAGTTTCATTTATTTCAAACCAAATATGTATACAATTCGACCTTTAAAGTTCACAAGGTTAGTGCAATTATTGCATGCATATTAATTGAAGCATCTGATTCAGGTCAGATTTTAACATGGATATTAACAGAAGCCGTTTTAAAACTTATCAGCTGAAACTATTATGTGACTGTCATTTTTTACGTGCACTGATTATTTCACTAAAATTAATATTATACAGAGAGTGTATAAATTGGAATAAATGATTCAATCGCCGATTAATATTTTCAACCACGACTTTTTACATAATGTAAGGGGTTTTATTTAGAGATACGAATTGTTTGAAAACTATTAATTTTTAATTATGGGGAGAATTGGGCTTCAGATACGAAACATACAAAATAATCATATAGATAAATAAATATATGTACGTATATGTTAGAGTATCTCTACACCGTGACCCAAGGGATCTATTGTGGCTCCCTTTATTGCTGCGATACTGGGGAAGCCAGTGTTTACAACTAATTAATTCCTTCTCTTAGAAAGTTCAGAATATGGAATGGCTGTAGCAGCCAGAAATCTTAGACTTCTATTTCATACATGATGATTTATACAAAGCAGCAGTTTTCACGTATTGGAGACAGATGAAAGCAATCATATTCCCATAGTCAAAATATGTAGTTTTGTCGTTACGTGATTACAAGAACTATTACATAACATGAAATTAATGAATAGTGGATAAATTTTTCACCTTACTCTAATGTAGCGATATTGAAGCTAAGTCTAAAAATGTTGATGAGTCTAGGATGAACCTAATCCACTCGTATTTCAAGAGTTTTATTCAACTCTCAAAATTCAAACCTTAGTCACGATTTTTTCTTTCTTGACGGGTAATTGTATTCATTTCATCTAGTATACGTTACACCATCAATTCGAATTCATTTTATCATTACTCAGCCTTGATTAACTACTTACCAAGTTGTAGATCCAGAACTATCGTTTCTAATTAGTTACTGATGCTCGGTCAACTATAGTGGCCCATAGATTCTTCACCAAAATTTAGTTGCTCTATTTTGGCAGAGTTAAACAAGGCTTAGATTTGTAAGACTGATTCCCAGCTGTGGCTTCTAGGTATTCACTTAAAGTTGTAATACTATAACTTGGATTATAGCTACTACTCAAGCTTTTTCCTTTACTTCTTTCAAACAAATATTGAATCTACGAATAAAAACAAATATTTTAAATGATTTTTAACCAAATAATGATTCAAAATAACATTAATCTATTTTTCAGGTATATCTATTGCCCGATAAATCAAAAAGCGGCAAAAGAAAAACGAAAGTGAAAAAACACACGCTCAATCCGGTCTTCGACGAATGTCTCAAGTTCCACATTTCTTTAAACGGTTTAGAAACAAGAACTTTGTGGTTAACTGTTTGGCATTCGGATATGTTTGGTAGAAATGATTTCCTTGGGGAGGTCATGATGACTTTAGAGAATAAAGTTTTTGATGATCCTACACCCAAGTGGTACAATCTACAAGAAAGGGTAAGTGACGTATTAATGAAAAATAAAATTTCGGGAAATATATATCCATTTTATCCATTTGATGATTTTAGTTATAAGTATTTTTTTCTATTGTATCTGATTTAAGAAATAAATAGATCAGTCAATTTGTGGTAACTGAGATAATTGTATTAGATTCCACATATATTATTTTGGAAAAAATACCCCCCCTATTTCAGTAGAATCCTGACTAGAGGTATGTTACTAACATAGTATAACATGATCTAAAACCAAAAGGTTGAATTTTCAGGAAAATACCAAGGCTTTATATCACGCAAAATGAAATTTAATGTTGGGCTACATGTGTATCCAAGAATGTACATTTGTTAGGAAATATTTTGTTATAAATTATTTATATCAATCGAAAGTACATTTTCCGTTTTATTTATGAAATATGCATTGGCTGATAAGTCAAATAATAATTTTCACGCATATTTGAAGTGGAATGGAGTACTAATTTGTATTGAATACCTGACATACTTGACAAGTTATTATGTGTCATATGTCCGTGATTTCAAAATACATATTTTTTTTTATAATTGTATGCAAAGAAGACGCGAAAGTCTTTGGTTTAACTGATAGAGGTAAGGATAAGTCATTTTTTGATATTATTTAGAAGCACCATCCCTCAAACTAAACCTATCAAATTTTGAGGCATTAACTACAACTAGTTATTTGATGAAGTTTTGTAAAATGATTTTTTTTCATACTGTACTGTAAAGTCAACTTTACAGTACTAATTTGATTTCGGAAAATGGCACTTTCATCAGTACTTTTTACCTTGTATTTCTTACGCCAGTCGCAAAACATCGCATTTTCTTTTCTAAGACTCAATTGGAATAATTTGCGTTAAGCAAATAATGCGTTTTAACAAAAAAACCTATGTCATCAACACGTGTTCATGCATGAGACCACCAGACACCAGAATCAAAATGGCATTTATTTGAACGGACTATAATTGGTAAAAGTTGTTTTTTGTGAAACATATTGCATACACTAATGTATGTAATGTAAACACATCTAACAGAGACTATTATTGTATATTATTAGACCGACTGAGAACGGAAACCAGAAACAAATGGCCCCATTAACAGAAAAAAAATGTCTTCTTTCACTAAAACAATTCATCGCCTCGATAAAAACGATGGCCAAATCAATGAATCGAAGTTCGAATTGATTCCGCATTTTCTAACGACAATGAGTTAATTAAATCTTTAGAATCCCTCGTTTGTATTTCATTTCAAATAATTAAATCACTAAATCGACACTTTTATTAAGAACTTGAAAATTAAATGAAATATAACAGGCATCAAAGCTTTATTAAGAGAGCATTGTGATGAACTGTCTAGAGATTGAGTAGAGTTAGACGTCATGTTCAGAAATTGTGTAAAAAGATTGTATTTTAGATTAAGGTCTATGAATGGCTGTCAGCCCAATAGGTTCAATCGTGTTCAATTCTATTTTCATTTCACTTGCCCATATTTACATAAACCTTATTATTGCGTTGCCAATTTTTCTTTGATTTCTAAAGAAATTTCCAATTGCCTTGAGACGGCTATAATTATACTTCTGCATAAAGGAGAAGAGAAGAATCAAGCATCGAATTATCGCCAAATTGCATTCTTTCAAAGTTATCTTAGATCATAGAAAGTTGGGTCAAAAGGAGGCTTTTATCATTTCTGTTTAAATATAAAATACTTATACCCATAAATTTGGGATTTTAAGTAACAAACGCACAAATGATACTACAAATAATCCCTACTAAATAATGTGTACTCTAGCCTAAACGGCCATCACTCCCTTGCAACAACTTTTTGTGATTTTTTTAAGGCTTTCGATTGTGTTAATCATAATGTTTTAACTAACAAATTGCACTACTACGGTTTCAGGGAAACACCTCTCGCATGGTTTAAGGGATACCTTACCAACAGAAGCTTGTAAGGGTTGATATAACGATGTCTTCTTGCAAGCCAATAGAATGTTGAGTGCCCCAAGGCTCAGTACTAGACCCTATTTTATTTCTTCTGTTTATAAACGACATCACCTATCTAGACATCAGTGGTAAAATATGTCTATTTGCAGACGACACTAGTTTTTCTTCGAGCAACCCTGATTACTTCATAGGACTTCATAGAACCTGATCACTATTAAATTATGGTGCGATTCTAATCAGTATCAACGTTTCTAAAACCAAAGTTTTATCATATAAAAATACATTACAGCCTTTTTTATTAAATAACACCACCATTGACGTAAATCTGTAATCTGTAAACTTCTTAGGGCTTGTTGTGGACAATTCCTTGAAATAGGAGTTACATATTGCCGCCTTATCTAAAAAATTACGTTCCTCCTGCTTTGCGCTGAGATCAGTTTCCAAAGAACTGAACTTACCTACCCACTTAACAGTGTATTATGCCCTCATTGAGTCACATCTCCGATATACCCTTCCCTTCTGAGGTACGTAGTGTGTAACTCAATTTGAGCGAAAACTTCAAACTACAAAAGGTGTTAGATATTTACTCGGACCAAACAACAGTGCTCATTGCAGGGACTTCTTTAAAAAATTAAAAATTCTGAAACTTATTCATCTTTGAATCCGTTTGCCTAATTCGTAACCACGCTTCTCCAATTTCAGAAAGATCGTTGCACGGCTATCCACTTAGTAACGCGGAGCACGACCTTTCCCTACATACTCCACGTCCATAAATAGTTAAGGGCTCTTTTTTTACAATGCAAAGAAATGCTCAATCAGTTGCCAATTGAAATCAAATCGATATCATCTTTTCCTGCATTTAGCAATAATTTGAGAGCATATTTACTGGAAAGTACCTTCTACTTTGTAAATGACTCTAATAATAATATTGAATTCCGGCCATGTTGCATACTGGTTTAACTTTACTATGGACTTATATACTAATTATTACCTATTACTATCACCTATAATTTTGTTACTCATTGTGGTTTTCTTCTGTATATTGAAAGTTTATTTTATTTGAATCTTTATTTAGTTATTTTTATGTTTGTTTTTTATTTTTTACAAGCTTTTGTCTACAAATTGTAACAATTTTCTTACAATAAAGCATTTCTTTGTCTATTATCACTTGAATTCAATCCACGAATCAATTTTTATTCTAAATAATATTTAAATAACTTGTTTACAGACGGAACCTTTCGAAGACGTTTCTTCATATAAAGGCGATATAATAGTGTGTTTGAAATTCGTTCCTCCAGATATGACAATTCAAAAGAAAGGTAAAAGATCAAGAGGAGCGCTACACGTTTTAATTAAAGAAGCTAAATCTTTAACTGCGGTTAAAGCTAATGGTACATCTGATCCATTCTGTAAAAGGTGAGTGTGATTGGGATAATAATTGAAAACTGCATATTCTCTTAGAAACTTTGTTCTTATTCAAGTAATTTGTAATTATAATCGTAAGTAATAAGACAAACAATTCACACTTTCATAATGTATTCTCTATTTCTTATTACAAGATAATTTTGAAAAATTAATTAGATCTACTGTGGGATTTGACATGTTCTTTATCCTCAAAACCTCTTATTTTAACGAAAAATTACTAAATTTATTTTATTAAATTTAACAGTTGATTGGTTATAATTTTATTTTTTTAGTTATCTTCTCCCAGACAAAGGTCGAAGTTCCAAACAAAAAACTCCAATTGCGAGACGAACAACCAATCCGGTATGGAATTATACTTTTGTATACGACGACGTTTCATTACAAGAACTAGCGGAAAGATGTTTAGAATTAACTGTATGGGATCACGATAGACTGGCTAGTAATGAATTCTTGGGAGGTGTGAGATTTTCACTTGGAACAGGTAAGAGCGTAAGTTAACTGTTATTTGTGTAATCTAGTTTAGTAACCAAACCTTGTTACCTTACGGAAGCCTTCTATTACAGAAAAGTATTTTACATAAAGACATGAAGTCAATATTCTAAACTTGAAGCGAAAGCACACAACGAAGTTCTCGCTACTCCGCGTCTTCTTCTTTTTTTACTCTATGTTATTTACATCAAATGATTTTAGCGACTTTCACAATACTTTTTTACACTATAACAACACTCACAATTACGTTGTCTAATGCACGTTTCAATAATCAAATTATCGTCTTCAAAGACTGAAGGTAAAAGAATTTCAGTTCAAACACCACTTTATATTCGAACACACCTAACGGGAAATTTCACATTCATTCGCACTGTAAGGAATAAGCCATTTTTCCCTATATAAACAATATCAATGTTGTTGGAAGCTTCTCACAATGTATTGTTGGGTACATTTCTTTATAAATTTATATTATTATATTTATCACTTTAATACACTTCTTAGTTTATCCAACATACCTCTTCTCACAATCATTTCAGTTATTTCGTGAAAACCAGTCTCCCTAATCTAGTATTTTATGATTATGAACTGGAACAAATTTTCCCTATTTTTCGTTTTGATTTTGAAAAAAGAAGTGTGTTTGGATATTAGGGTATCATATACACTGCGACCCCGAGGATCTATTATGTTCCCATTTCTTGCTGCGATACTGGAGAAGTTCAGAATGTGGAATGGATGTAGCTACCAGAGATCTTCATCTTCTATTTCATACGCTCCCAGGTGTAGTGCTCTGAATCTGCACGCCACATTTTCTGCCAAGTAGACCCGTAGGATTACTGTTAGTTACATTCAACATATCTTCTCTGGTTATAGTTTCCCAGGACAGCCTTTGCCTGTCTCAGTCCCTGTAGGTTATCCCTATAATTGGGCTAGCGTGCTACTTATCAGCTATTTCATTTTCCTTCCCTCCGGTGCGTCCCGTCCAATGTAGAAATCCATTTCTTGCCTAGCTCGTTTGATTTTATGATATTGGAGCTTGAAGCTCCTTACTATCGGACAGGATGATGATCTCCTGTTTGTGAAAGTTCCTCTCTAGATTGAATTGGACACATTTTTCAGCTACATAAATTTCTGCTTCAAAAATGCTTAGTTTGTTGCTCAGACTTTCAGAATGTTTGTTTCTGAACCCGTACACTCCTATTCCAGTTGTCTGCTGTTTTAGATCCGTTCGTATACCATTTAATGATATTTCTGTTCATTTCTTGTATGGTGTTATAATCCCACTTACTTCTACAGCTTAGTATCGAAGTAAATTTTTTTGTCCCAGGTTTGGTCAGTATTTAGGACGGTTTTTCTATGGTGATTACGTCTTTGAACAGGTGATGTTTTTCCTGCCACGCGTTGCAGTACTATGTGGAGAGGTGGGTGACTTAGAATCACTTCTAGTGCAGCTGTTCCATGACCCCGGTTGCACACAAGCAAGCCAGTCATTGTACTTTTGCGAGATTGGTCCTCATGGTATTCACACTAGTTCTAGTAACCCAAACCACTGGCCCATATGTAATGGTTGGTCTCACACTTATGATAGCCACGTCCTAGTATCTTTCAATGTTAAGTGGAAAATGAATCAAACAATGTACCAAGAAATAGAGACTGATATGTTCGATACAATGGAAATAATCAACAATAGTAATCAATTTGAAAGTATTGATGTAGTGGTAGTATATTCAGCTTGGAAAACTGTTTGAAATTACAACTCCTCTAATTTCATTTTATCTCTGAGGTTTGGTTGGTCACATAGGTCGACAATTATAGCCGTAGAGTACACAAAACTTATCAGAACAGTGATATATTCTAATGTTTGACAGGGAATTTAACTGTAACCAACTATAGATATAGAAATACATCATTATCTTTAATCTTGATGAGAATAACATTTCCTCAATACAGGAAAAAGTTTGATATCCATAAGCTTTAAAAGAAAGGCTTGACTAATAAATCCCAACAGTATATTTATATAAAGTTAGAAAAATGATTATCTAGCTTATTTTCAAAATATTGTTTTGAAACTACTGGATTTTTATTTCTCTTCAGAGTATACTTATCGCATTTATATTTGCAGTGCAGTCTCCGTTCCTTGTTAGCACATCTCACAATCAAAGTGAAATTGTAATCACTTAATCTTGACATTAAACTGTACCAATTATTTTTAATATCATCTATGAAACTACAGTTAGAATAAGATAATAAATGATTCTACTGAAGCATGACTGAATAATATAAAACCATTCGTAAAGAATTTCTTCATCATACTTTTCTTTTTAAGGATGACTTGCCATTTTTCATTGACAATAAAATATTTCTCGAATACTGACTGTTCCATTGCACTAGGTTTTTATAATAACTGATGTACAATTGTAAAAGATCACTTAAGGTCATTTCGTGTTTACTATATTTGTTTGAAGGCAAATGTCTCAAGGCGCTTTTAATAAAACGTAAAAGTGGAATTCATCGATTAAAAAACTAATTCCTTTTAGAATCGAATGAATATTTGTGTAATTTTTTTTATTGAAAATAAAAAAAAAGTTGCTTGTCCACGTCTATATTCATTCACTCTACTCCTATATTGCTGAAACTCTGATTCGGAAATAAAATTTCAATACTATACCAAAATCAATTACGCAAGGAACTTAAGTAATTTTCGGAAATACATTAATGCAACTCAATTAGTGACTATGACTGCATTACTGAAGACTGCGGTTGTATATCGATCAAGCTTTTTTTTCCAGTTTATCTTCTATTCCTTCCATAGCGTTACTGCTACCTATCGGTAACGGTAACGGTAGGGAGCATGTTGAGCGTTCGCTATCAACACCTTTTTTGTTTTCTGTGTCTAGTTAATTTATGACAGGTGTAATTTCAAAACAGAGACTATTTTGGTTACTTTTATTAAATTGAACAAGTGTTACATTAAGTGATAAATGTGGAAGTACTTTGTATAGTTCCTTTTCAGAGAATTATAATGTGTATCTTATAGAGAATAATTCATGTAGTCCCAATTGATTATTATCTTAATAAACAAATTCAATCATTTTTTTTTCTAAGAAAGGTTACAACTTGACGTTTGATCACAGAACACAATCGATTTAACAAATTTCACTTCCGCTGCCGCTACTTAGTACGAATTAAAAGCGCTCAGAAACATGGCGTCCGCTCCAGAACGTGTTGAGTCTGTCACCGAACGATTCCGCTACATATGGTACAACGGTTTCGTCCGCTAAATGCGACAATTTAATTTCCATTAAATACGAAAGCTCTATTGCCTCGTTTAAATTCCGATTTAGAAGGGGTCTCGATAAGAGAGAAGCATCCAAGTACTGGTTCAGAACTGCTACGGCCAATAATAGATTAGAACAAAGCTTTTGACAGATGGCAACATCATAAACTCATCAAATACTGAGAAGACTTGACATAGACCAGAAAGATATACGCTGTATTGGAACCAATCAGCTACTTATGTCTCATAAGCTGGGTCAAAGGTTACAAAAGTTGCGACAACAGGCGCTGTTAATAGTAGATAAAGTGAAGTACATCCAAGAAATGAAAAACAATTCGTATCTTAGAATTGCATAAACATTTATGGAATCAATTTTGGCCCACCTTCTGAAACTGAAGAGAATTTTAAAAATATATGTATATTCCTCAGGTTATACTAAAATTGATTACACAAAAAAAATTCTCTTATTCGAATTCATTGTCCTACTAATCATAACCTATTTTAATTTGAAGATGTATTATTAAAAACCGTTTTTCTTTTTCCTTTTTGATATTCTTTATACAAACTTGGCATCACAGAACATACCCTAAGACAGTAAAAATACATTTTCATTACACTAGCGCCATGATTGGTAAGTGGCAGAACTAATTTTGTGTTATTGAAATTTAGATGCAAGTTGACCTTCTTATTGGGAATATTTCATGCCTAGCATTCTGGAATTCTTCTAGATGAGATGACATGTATGTCAACAAGACATACCAAAAGTTAATATCTTCAATATAAGACATACCTCCTTCAATTTATTTCGTTTGTATCTTATTATTAAATGTATTTTTTATAGGAAAACATTACGGAAAGCCAGTTGATTGGATGGATGCATCAGGAAGAGAAATGTCATTATGGAAGAATATGCTGGAGAAACCCAATTTTTGGGTGGAAGGCTCATTATCATTGCGATCGTCTCTAGAGTCACGTGGATCATAACGTTCATACTCGTTAATTAATGAAAAAATATGTTCGAAATCCTATAAAGATGTTATTAATAATCGATATTTTTGAATGTTTGTTGATATGTTATTGATATGTACATGAGTTTAAAAATGTATAATCATTTTAAGCTGTAAGTAAATTTTTATTACTAGTTATTTAATGTATACCTTTTTAGGTAATTGTAATTCTAACAAACTATATTTTCTTATCATAATAAATGTTTTCTATGTTTTTTGTTATATGAAATCCCCAACCCATGATGAATTATAAAATACACAGATATAAAAATAAAAAGGCATCTATTATAAACAGTAACTATATTAAAGATACCAAGAATATGTTTCCTTTTCTTTATAATGATGAAATAAAATATTGCAGAAGTTAAATGTAGTTGTATTTATATTGCCAAGGTCATATTTCTATCGCATAAGTGGCTACATCTCTAAGGAGAAGTGTATATGTCAACATAAAAATGCAGAATACGTTATTGGGCTCATTAACCAGTTAATCTGCAGATTTTCTGATACTATCCGTTAAAGTATGAAATAGGCGGATAGTCTTTGCTGACTAGTTAGAACAAAAACCATTATATTGGAGCTTGCAGCAAATTTTGGAAATTGTGACTATTTAACTAAAAATCCAAGCTTTTGGAAGTGTTCATCCCATTAATAGGGAAAGTTCAATTTGAGGATGAATTCATAGCGAAGTCATGGCAAAAGATTGAGGAGTTGGATTTCACATTAACAATGCACGCCGTTATTATTCGAAAAATTTTAACTTCAATCCAAGTTGATTCCATAAACTTCCAACGACTGGCCTTGCGATTTATTTATGGTCATCTCAAAGGCCAGACGTACCGGAACTTTTAAACTTTTAAAATCGAATAGTAAATCCGTTGGAATCATCGGTATACGCAAGATCAAGACATCTTCTCCTTTATATTTTCCCTTTATGATTGTTGCCTCAATGACGTTATTTATCACCTTTTTCACAGCCAGTTTTGTTCTATTGCAAATCGAGGTTGATTAATGTTACACAGCGTGATGATAACTGATCCTACTTCTAACTGCAAATCGTGAGGTTGTAGTCCAAGCAATTCCAGTGAATTTAAAAAGTCCATGGGAAAGTTGACTAAGTCATCCTGGTTCATAACGGTGTCGAGTGATTTGAAGGATCCAACTGTCCCGGAAGAAAATTCTGAATGGTCGCATTGAGATCTTTGATGGTCCGCGACGACCTAAGTCTTCTTATCATCGTAAATTGTAATTAATCGAAGTGAGAAGTTCTGGTGCACTTATCAGGAAAGTGTCACTATCACAAAAAGTCAACAGAAAAAGGAGCACATAACTTGAAATGTCACTATCACCATTGTATAAAGAATAGAACAGTGACAATGTTAAAAACATTTAAGGCAATTTTGCACGCCATCTAGTTACTTTTACACTCGTTCTTCATAAAAGTGACCCGTAGCTTAGTGCCATCTGAAATAATGTGAAGTTTTCTTTATCTTCGAAATTCGAACCGACAGTACATTGTTGCCGATTTTACTTTTATTACAAAAGTGACACAAATTACCTATTCGATAGGAATCTTTACAATAGAGAGATAGGGCGTATTTTGAAATTTATGTTTATAATAATGTTATATCATGTATTCATCTCGAACCGAAAATAAACTTAATTTCAGTACTAATTGTCACCAATTTCAATGTATAAAAAAAAGATTTTTGTAATGAGTTCGTGTAGTACTAGCAAATGAAACAAATAATTGTTCATTAATATGTTAATCACTTAAATTTGCAATAGGAAGAAGGATCCTTGCACAAAGGTATATAAAATACATATACATTCCTTTGGTGACTGAAATTATAAGAATTTGCGATTTCAGTTGATTTGATTTGATTTTCCCCTTTCTTCCTGGGAAAAATATTTTTGATTTTATTCCGCTTTCGTACTGTATTAATATATTTGATAAAATCAAAAACAATAGCTTGTAAAAAATTCTAACTATACCAATATTTTAAACATAACGAGATGAAATATACTAAATGTATCATAATACAATATCGGACTAATAATTCCTAAAGTCCTAATTCCTAATAAATCATACTAATATGTCCTTTCTTGAAGAAGTGCCGTGGTCGTCGATATTCGGAACTTACTAAATCTATTTGTTGCTTATAAATCTAAAGATATCTAGATGATAATTTTTTAGCATGAAGGTTCTAACAGGTCAGAGCTCGGTTGGACAATAAACATCTTATGGCATTACCTAATGCTTGGACTTTCAGTTAAATTGTAAACAGACGGATTTCAATGTAAATAGAGGAGGATGAGTTGAAATTTTGTATTTTCAATACAATGTGAAGGTATGAAGTACATTATGAATAAATTGAAATAAATAAATGTAAATAAAAAAAAGTTAGATTTTGGTATAAACGTCAGGAATCACGGATTTTTGCTCTGAGGTAATTGCATCCTTCATATTAGATAACTAAATAAAACACTCAAAATATTAAATAAAGTAACAATAATAACTACACTTTTTATGAAATTGTTGATATAAAATTATAAGAATTATAGACTGAGCGTTTGAAAAAATTATCAGAAACTACAAGTAGTACGGTCCTGTGTGTATTCCTTGTGCATTTTACAGCTAAAACATTGTTAGTGGGAAATTCGAATGGCCAACAAATTGAGTAAATTTATTGTAATTTTAAAACTTTTTCAAATTCTCAAAATGTTTGTTAAAAAGTATGATAGTGTTGCTTCGGAACATTATTCACATTCCAATATTTTTGTTTTCTGGAAATTTTTTTTATAACCAGTACCCGACCTATTTGGACTATGTATTATGAAGAAAATATATAGAAAGTAGCTCTTAATATTGACCACAGAAAGAAATGGACAAAATCCACTAAACATCCTGAATCTCCGTTAAGAAGACTGTAAAACCCCAAAAATGTAGTACATGTAGAATCTACTCGCGATGACCTCTAGATATTCTTGGGTCAAGTAATCACATTTACTATTGAAACACCTACCTACTATAAATAAAAATGTTGATTATTCATTATTCTTTTTGTTGTTGAATATTGGAAATCAAACCATAATCCACACAAATATTTCAATATTCACCTTTTATCGAAAATATAATCTACTGTGAATGGACCTTGAAAAATGGACGATAATTTTTTGCATCAGTTTTAAATCATCTTATTATATATAATATTATCGATGTTCTAGTTTTCAAATTTTTTCATTAATGTCAGCTAGGAACCAAAATTTTATAAAACATTATTCTTCATAATGGTAGCTGGATCAACGCTACCGAAACGTTAACATAAAAAAGATTGTGTATTGATTTACCAAAAAAAAACAAAAAGAATATACCATAATAAGTTTTTCCAATGCCTTGGTAATTATACACCATAAAGAAGCATATGACACCCCACCATTTGATACAAAGTAGGCAATAGGAATTTTCCAGTTGCTATAGATTCCCCTGATCATGAGAACTAGAGCTGCACTAGAAGGGAAAGGCTTTCTTCTAAACTCGCCCAGATCTTCAAAACCCTCAATTAAATCTGTTTTCATGTTGTACTCAAGATTTCTCTTAATAGACATTTCGTCGAAAGTAAGGTGCATAAAATTTTTTTATTGAATCCAGGTTTGCAACGGAAATTGGCAACCCATGATTTCACTGTTGATAAATAAACCCTTGTTGTCGCAAATATATGTGTGTCTTAGGTCCTTTATAAAATAATGACAGGGCAGTTTTCTTTTCAGAAAGTAACCATGGGGATTTCATCTTATGTCGTAAGTGCATATTCACAAGAGATTTTGTAAAATTCGTGAAAGTTCCTTCTCCATACAAAACGTTCGCAGAGAGTTGCGTTTTCATAATCCTTTTTTTTTGTAGCTCTCAATTGAGTATTCAGGTTATTGACTTTTTTCCTAGCATTGGTTAGTTCCTTTCTCAACAGTTCATTTTCTTCTTGCAATGACTGCTTCCTACCTCTAATTCTCATAGAACAAGTTGGAAGGTTTTGTAACTTTTTCAACCACTCTTCATCTTCATGGTTACTGATAGAACTATCTGTCATATCAATGTTTCTGGAATGAGTCGGGGCAATAAAATCACTATTTGAATATATTTGTGGATGTGAGGAAACATTCAATTGGATTATTTGTTCATCCAAATTTTCCCTATACGATTCACTTTCTGAACCTTCATCATTTTTGTAACGGAATGGTACAGCAGTAGTAGGCAAACTTTTAGATTGACTAATATTTTCACTGAAATGTTTGCTGCAGATCAGCTTCTTTCTTAGTGATTTCTGGCTTAGGTTTGCCAAAACAGCATTACCTGAAATAAGGAACATCAATGTTAACATACATATTTATTGTAATGGTGTGGTAAAATATTTTTTTATGTTCAAAAACTTGAATTCTTGGTATGCTCACAACAATGGTAAAAACACTCTCATACTTATCTTTAAAAAGGGTTTTTAAAATCATACAAAAAAGACCATTCAAAAGAATTGTAACAAAACCAGAAATAAAAAATATACAAATAAGTATATACGTACCAAAAATATTTAAAT
Organism: Diorhabda sublineata; assembly: GCF_026230105.1. Lineage (NCBI taxonomy): Eukaryota > Metazoa > Arthropoda > Insecta > Coleoptera > Chrysomelidae > Diorhabda > Diorhabda sublineata. Next base: position 7,879,315 of record NC_079482.1, read on the forward strand.
AATCTGATGTTAATATAAATATTATATTCATTGGCTTTGTATTGAAAGTTACAGATCAATGCAAAAATTTGGATAAGACCAATAAATAAAAAAACTCTTTCTAATAAAGAAAAAAAAATTGTCCTATCAACTACTACTAAAATACCTACTTATAATCGTTTTGTCAGTTTTGTGTAAAGATATTTATACAATGGCCTCATCATACAATATTATTTATTGTATTATCTATTTATACTTTTTGGATTGACCACAAAATAATATAGAAATGTTAAAACTGAGCTCATTGTTGAGTTAAATATATTTATATTACTACTGGTAAACAAATCTGTTATAGGTAAATCAAGCATGAGTCATATATTTTTGAAATTATAACCTATTAAAATGCAATACAAAAAATATATCCAAGACGTCATATTTAATATAGTTATAACGTTACAAAAAAGACACCAACTACTACAGTTGAAAATATAAATTGCTCTTCTCCAGGATTTTTTATACGTAACATTTTTTAAAAATAATTAATTTGTTCTATAGTTTTAAATAGGCTGTTTCTATTATTACTGTAGGAAGCTATGAATAGGTAAATCGTGAAATAAATAACTAACATCAATATTTGTTGGGATGATAAATTCATTCATAATGTGCGGCTGGAAAAATTTACTTGAGGAGCTTGTTGCTACCTTCAACTGTCAGAAATTATATTTTACAATGAGACCATAAATGCTTACAAAACCATCTGTTTGTTTAATGGTATAATAAAAGCAGGCAAAAGGTCTACTTATCTGAACCAAGTATGTATGGTCATAAAAGCGGGTACTTACTAGCAAATAAAATTATCTCTTGTTAAATGTGTTTTTTGCAATATACCTATATAATAAAATTGAAACTAAAATTCATTTTTATTGAAAGTATTCAACAATCCTAAGATGGTATATGGCATTACTATATTATTACCCTTAATAGATATGAGGAAAAAAATGAACAATGGACAAAAATAGTGATTATATTATGGAGGGACATTACAATGGTTAAAAAAGTTCTTTTTTATATCGAAAACACCAGGTAATGTTAAAAGTAAAGATCTCAGTACATTTTTTGACAAAATCAAAACGAGTATCTACGACAGAAACGTATTTAAGAATAATCATTAGTGATGTTAGTTATTCGAGATAAAAGTGTGCTATATCGCTTAAATTGTCCAATAATTATAATTAAAAACCTATATGTTTGCCTCATGAAGGCACGAAATGTAGTATCGAAGATTTGGCGGTACATGTCTATAGTATATTTGTATTCAAATAAAACTAGTATTTGATATTATTTCATTCAAACATTCTATGCTGGATAAAACAAAAGCATAATTTTCATGTATAACTTGAGAATGGAGGAAATTATAGTTTTTTCCCTAATTGTTACTTTTTGTCAATCTGTTATGGCATACAATATAGTATTATAATCATATTATAATATGTGATAAAAAAACATTCTATATACATTTGAACAGGTGAAATTTTTGCCTCATTGACATGATAATTTCCAAATATAAACACACAGACACACTACCTTATTATTATGTGTTTAGTTCATAAACATAAAAAAATAACAAAAAATACTATTTCAATTTTTGTGAAATATAAAAGTTCTGTCCTTTGTATTCGGTTAGTTGTGTTTATGTATAAGTTTGAAATATTTTCAAAAATGTTTTATTCTATTCTGTTTGCCTTTACTATAAAGATGGCTTCTAAATTTAAATTTAGCTATGATTCAAGTACTTTTGATAAGTTTATAAGATTGAATGGATTTGAAATTTGTAGTAAATCATTGTACTCGCAATGCGACCATAATACAAATAAACTCATTATCAGAAAAAACTGTTGGACGATTTTATTTGACGATAATTAAATACCTACTTATGTTTAGTATTGAACATTCATTCACATTCACTATTTTTTATTCCTTTATGAAAAATAATCGTCTTAAGAATAACTCACTCGAGTGTATGATCCATTTTTGACATCTGGTAGGGTCATTCACAGGAAATCGGTACATTTCAATTGTAGGATTTGATCTCTTACTTAGTCCACACTTGAAATAAACACACTTATTTCCAGCCATTTCAAAAAAAATTGAAAAGAAGTGATTATTTGTTATATAATTACATTTTAGTAAGTAGTTCGCTAAATATACAGTTTTCTTTTCGAAATTGTAAGCTGTAGCATTTATACATCTAACGCCTCTTATAATTTGAATAAAATAACTAAGAGAGTAGTGATGTATATTAATTGTAATAATATTCACTTACCTAAGAAACGAAATATATATCCAGATATCAAAGATTCTCAAATAAAAAAATAATCCAAATGCACAACCAACGAAACTCAACAATAACACAACAAACACAATACAATAATGAATTTAAATTGCAACTTTGCTATAGGCACCCAAAATAAGAAACTTTACAACACAGCTTAAGGGTTGAATATAATATTTTAAATAATTTTGGCGCCATCTGTTATTGGGGTAATTCGGCAACCAAAGCTAAGAAAACACATAATTCAAGCTACGATGTATAGTAATAAAAGACGTGTTTTTGACGCCAACTCTCCAATGCCATCTATTGGTGGCGTCCACCTCGTCAAATAATATCCTCATAAGGTTTACCTACTATCCTATTCTTTATACAATGCTATCACAAAGGATCACCGAAGTAAAGAAATGGTAAGGACAAAAAAACTTTTTCCTTATCCTTCGCACGTAGCGTAATCGTCATTCACAAAGATAGAAAGATGCACTCTTTGTCTGAAGTATCGATCGACATAGAGGATGGATCGAAATATTAGTTGGTTGTCAAATGTCAAATATGATGATTGCGTTCAGAAATTCAATTTGTGACAAAACTTAAGATTTATCAATCTGCATAAAAATAATTTGATGGATAGTTAATCTACCAACTGTGGTTAGCTAAAATTAAGTTTATTTTTCACCTCCTAAGAATAAATATGTAGTTAGAAAAATATAAAAATTTTAATTAGTTATTCATTTTAAACCACACTTTCAATTTGATTTCTGAACGACAGTTAACACATCCAAAAAAAAACGAAATTTTTGTTTTTATTTAATTCCAAGCATTTTTTTATTTATTCACCTTTTAAACCTTCTCATAATTCAAGACCATAATTAGCCAAATCGTTCCAGCTGTTCTCGAGTTATAGATATATATGAGGATGATGAGTAGAAGACTTAGGTCGTCGCGGCCAATCAAGGATCTCAATGCGACCATTCAGATTTTTCTTCCGGGACAGTTGGTTCCCTTCGACACCGTAATGAACCAGGATGACGTAGTCAACTAACCCACGGGGTTTTTAATTCACTGGAATTGCCTGAATTACCACCCCACAATTTGCAGTTAAAAGTATGTTGCATAACATTAATCAACCTCGACTGTGCAATGGAACAAGACTGGCTTCCAAAAAGGGAATGAATAACGTCATTGAGGCAACAATCATAAAGGGAAAATACAAAGGAGAGGATGTTTTGATCTCGCGTATACCGATGATACCAACGAATTTTAAACATTTACAATTTCCGGTACGTCTGGCCTTTCCAATGACCATAAATAAATCGCAAGGCCAGTCGTTGGAAGTTTGCGAAATCAACTTGGAGTGTCCATAGTTCATCAGAAAGCTTTAGATTTATTAACAGACATTATAATAACTGTGTGTGCCTGTCCATATCTTATTGAAACCTTATTAAATAGCCAGTATTTTAGGAAAACTCTGTTTTGTAAGTAAGCAACATAATATAACAATGTGATAACGAGCATTTTTTTTGTTTCAATAAAAAAATGGTTACTTTTGTTTGTTTTAAGTTTATTTTATACAAAAGTTTAGGTCTTTTATTTTTTGATTGAGGAAGTACGAAGTCTGCCGAGTCAGCCAATTTGAAATAAAAAAGCTTATATTTGCACTTTACCTAGTTAGTTTGCATAGTAACGAATAGTACATCGTTGAATTGCGGAAGATGGTGGACGAAACACTTCAAGAATCAAGAACTCACTAAAAACAGCTTATAGTATAGAAGAAGTGTCGCCAACCTGACTCTGATTTACAAAACTACCAAGGCAGGTGCTCTGTCCAACATAATACCAGCTACAGCAGTACTTGCAAGACCTATTCGACAGGTAAATGTAGCGAGTTGGCCTGTAAACGCCCAGAACTTCAATTTATCGGGACTCATTTCCTGAAAACGTGTTGTTTTCAGGAAGTTACAGGAATACAATCACATATATTAATTATTTGAATCTTATAGGAACTTTACACAGATGCTAAAACAAAAAATTATACGGGTTTCTTGAAAATTGTATGCTTAAAATATGAGGAATCCAATTATACATTAGAAATTAAATATTTTTTCTTAAAACGAAGATTTCAGTGTGATTTATTAGATACTTCCAAATAGGGACAGATTCAGAGATCTATGTTGGGAGTTAGGGGAGCGACAGTCTAGAATTGTTAAAAAAGGATCAATTTTTTGCATATCCCTAAGTTAAGCTCAAAAGTTTTAAGTCTTTTTTGACATTTTATAGAGTATGAAAATGTCTCAAGTGGATGCTCTAACAGGGTACCAAGGCGGAAGTGAAATTTATGGGATACGTCATAGTATGATTTTCGCCACGTCGAACCGTACACACCAGCATCGTAAGTACCGAAATACAGGGTGTGTTTAAAAAGAGGCGAAAAAGTGTTGTAAAGCGATAACGACAACATCGAAGTTTCGTCTATACGGCGTGTGACGTACGTGTTTTTTAAGTAATGGAAAGGCATATTGTTTCGTTGGCGTTAAATTCAAAGAAGTTAAGATTGAATTTTATATTTCACACCATGAAGAACTTCTTATCATAATATTTATAATGAAAAACTTTCCTAAACACAAAAATTTCCATATATAGAAAAATTATGACATGATTTTTAAAGCAATGAGATCATAATAAAAACAGTTAAATTGGATGAAAGAATTTCAATAAACAAAACTGATAAAATTTATCCCCATTTCGATTTGTGTTGAAATAATGATATGGTTGATACAAAAAATCATTCACTCAATTACACTAAAGCCAACCGCCCACGATGCAACTGTTTTGAAACCAAGGATGCAAACCAGTTGATCTTGCAACAGTTTTGCAATCAAAATAAAACTTGAGCACACACGGATACGACTCCTAATCAGTATTAAATCAGTTGGTGCAGAAGTGAAAAGTAATTTTTCAATGTATTCAGACTCAGATGAGGAAGACGTCAGTGATTATTATCAATACTGAAGACAATGCAGTGTACAGAGGGAATATCGGATCCATCCATACCTAATTCAACTATTCATTGCAGCACAAAAACGCTATCTGAGGCAGATAGAACGTTTATAGCTTTTTGCTTTTTACAGCCGATTGCAAATAGTTACATTCAAGTCACCTTGTGTGTGACTTCCAGTTGTTATATGTTGCTCAGGTTGCCAAACTGTTGCAAGAAGAACTGGTTTGCAACCTTTGTTTCAAAACATTTGCATGGTAGGCGGTCAGCCTAAGTCAGATAAAATATTTCTTTTTACCAATTCCAATAAACTAGCAAAAAAATCTTTTATTTCAAATAACAGAATCATATAATTATTTACTACACACTTATTACAAAAGTTAATTTCCCATTCCTTATCTGGATTCTGGTTTATTTTTCGGTGGTTTGAAGGTTTTAATTTTTTTACTCGATTTGTCTTTAGATTTTTTACTAGCTTGAAAATTTTGCCAACTATTGACTCTATTTTGTCTCGATTCCTAAAAAACAAAATTAATAGTTCCAAATTGAATTACTGGTATTGAATACTGTCACAAATGGCCGTGTGAAATTATTCACGGATTTCTACCATTTTTCCACAACATAAAATGAAAATTTTTAGCGAAAAAATGTTAATAGAGGAGATATATAATGACATTATAATAAGCTACATAATTTTACCACCAAAAATTGAAGGTTGAGTGGATAAAAAATTTTTAAACTTTTGTTTATGGACATATTTCATGATTCTGAACCAAAGACCCAAAAAATAAAGAAAAGTTTTAACTATAACAAAGTTCACCTAATTAGAAAACAATTAACCAAAAATTAAGATGTATGTAGTATTTTTTGTAACAAAAAAAAATTCATAAAGATTACGTTTGAGAGCTGACGAGCTTCGTTCATTTTGAAATCTAAGTCCCAAAATGTTTCCAAATTTTCTTTAACTATTGTAAAGGACACTGAATAAAGAACATATTAATCAATAATTTTGATGAGAGTATTTCTATTTAAATTTAATTATTACATAATTCACATATATGTGTACACAACGTCATCTTTGATATTTTCATATATGTAGCGATTATACCTGTTACAAGAAACATATTTTATTTCTTTGTTTTTTTCACCAAAGTCCTGTCCTGGGTTTACTCCACCATCCACGGACTCCCATTTAATTCAGATTACTTGTTACTTGACTTTCCTATTGGCTTTTTGGTATTCCTTTGTGCCAGTGTTATTTTTTTAACTTCACTATTATTTTTCATCCGTTTTATGTGTCCTAGCCATCGTAATCGCTGCGATTTTATATATCTGGTGCTAGTCTCCATATTTAAGATTTCTTTAATTTCCGCATTCATTAGGATTCTATAATGTCCTGCACTTCACTTTTTTTGGCCCATGTATTCTTCTTATCATTTTTCCTTCAAATGTGTTAAGTTTTTCTTCATCAGCTTTTGAAAGAATCATCATTTTTCCTCCATAGGCTACTGCTGGACTGTTCTGTAGATTTTCATTTTAGTACGTCAACAGATTTTTTTGCATAGCATTAGAAGCCGGAATTTATGATATGCTCGGTAGCCTGATTGGATCCTTTGAGTAATTCCCTCTCCTCGTTCATTATGGTTGTTAACTGTTACTCTTAAGTATTTAAAATTGTTAACCCCTTCGAATACATATTTCCTTACCTCTATATTCTTATGTTTGGCGCCATTTGTTTTCCTTTTCAACTCCATATACTTAGTCTTCCCTTCATTTAGTTCTAATCCTCTTTTACTAGTTTCTTGCTCGATCTTCAAGAATGTTTCCTTCAGGCTCATTACAATTCTTGTTATTATCATCAGATCATCTGTGTACGCTAATATTTGGACATTTTAGTAATAATTGTACCTCTCAGCTTGCAGTCTTTTATTACTATGTCTAGTCAAATATTAAATAGAGTTGTTGATGGTCCGTCACCCTGTCTGACACCTTGATTTATATCTATTTCATGAGTTTTTCCATCTCTCATAATTACATGTGATTTACACTCAGTCAGCACCATTCTGGTAAGCTCTATTAATGTTTAGGAGACGTGCAATTTTGACATGTCTTTTAGTAAATATACTTTATACACACCACAATTCCAGGCATCTTTTTTAACAGGATAATTAAAATATTCTAATTTCTAAATTTAAGATATCTGCCATTTGTTGAACATGTGCTATTATCATTTCAAAGTGATATTTTGCCTTTTTGCCAAAGAGTAAAGAAAATCAACTACATTTTCTTCCATATTTATATAAAGTATACTTTATTAATTTTTTGAAGTTATAAAAAATACTTCCACCACAATTGTTTTCTAATTAGATAAACCTTGGTATAGTGAAATAATTTTTCTTTATATTTTGAGTCTTCAATTCAGAATCATGAAATATGTATAAAACACATGTTTAAAAATTTTTTAACCACTTAATCTTCAATTTTTGGTAGTAAAATTATGTAGCCAATTATAATGCATTATATGTCTCCTCTATTGACATTGTTTCTCAAACTTTCAGTAAAAAATACCTATGGTACAAACCCATGGATAACTTCCCACTGGTTCAGAAAAGCAATATACTAACCTCGAAATTTTTCTGCCATTCTTTTTGCGCTTTGGCTGACTCTTCTTCTTCAATTTCTGCTTCTCTTTTTCTTTTCCTTTCTTCTTGATCTCTTTCGGCTAATTCACGCCTCTTACGTTCCATATCTGCAAATAGTTTCATAGTCAAAACATAAACTGCATGTTTGTATTGAGCAGGATCATCTTCTGGTATAGAATCTTTTCCTTCCTTTTTTGCTTTCTTTTTCTTCTCTGCAAGCTACAAACGCTAATGTGGTCAAATATGTGGATATAATCAAATAATAACATACATTCAAGTAAATTGGAAAAAAAGGCTTTTCACATATTAATCTATTAAATATTTTGCATAATTACAATTTTAATAGAAAATATTTTGGAAATACGTACCATTAAATCTGTTCTGCCAACTGCTTCTTCGATTATGTCCATGCACTTTTTCCTCGTGTCTTCATTTTCTAATGTTTTCCATGCTTTGTTAACAGCTTCAAATGCTTGTTGGGCCCTATCAGGATCATCTTGATTTTTGTCAGGATGCACTAAAATAGATAGACGTCTATATTTTTTCTTTATTTCGTCAAGGGGAGTTTCTGGTTCAACTTGTAGAACATCGAAAGGGTTCAAATTTCTATAAGTGGATCCAGGTCGAAGCAGTCGTTCGATTTGTTGTTTAGGTGTCAAAACAGAATCTCTTTTTTCTATTTCTTTCACCTAAAAGAAAAAAAATGTCAACAGTAAATTACTATTGATTATAACAATAGTGTTAATTACAAAACTTAAAAAACTAGTTATATTTACAATTTTTCTTTCTGAACAAACCTACAAGAATGATTTTATGTAGTACTCACTTCTGTATAAAATGTATTAAATTTGTGATCAGCATCTACACTTGTAGACATCTTAGAAAATGATTCTCAGCAACCAACTATAAATTATACTAGGTATAACATTTGTTTGGAAACTTTTCTCATCACAATATTTTTAGACTAACATTGACAATTGACATTGTGTTTGCAATTTAATCTGGTTCACGTTATGTTGGTACTACATTGCTGAACGTTTTCTAGCTAGATTAGACTTTGCAATTAGAATTATATCGCATTATTAATATAATTAATAAATTTGCAAAATCCTTATTAAAATATTTCAAATCGTACCAGGAAATAACTTTATTATAATAAAAAACATGAACATTATCGCGAAAGAAGATCCCTTATTTAAATTAAAACTAAGGTGTAATGGCTTTGGTTACTTTTATATAGAGGTCGCTACGTTTATTGAATAAAATGAATTAATTGAAGTTTAATTTTGTTCAAAAATAAATCGTGTGAGATAAATAAGTCTGCATTGTATTATACAAAGCAACATTTTAGTTTTTGAGCTGGTTTAATCTTGAATTGAAGTATTTATGAGATATATAATGTATTTTATGCGATTTTTAAAATTTTAATTACACTTTTGTAAAAGACGAGTTATTATTCCATTTAAATAAAACTTATTTGATTTTTCAAAAATTTCGCTTCACCTTCACCACAGACGTCATATGGTTGATAATTAATACATAATGGCAGTAATTACAATATAAAACTAGTTAGGTACAAATAAATTGTTTATATGTATATTACATTGGAATTATCTATAAATGAGTAGGTAATCAGACTTTCAGGGTTGAACAAAATTAAAATTAATGGTTTGAGCATCAATGTCATAATATTCTAGTATTACCCTTTTGTTCTTTTCTAATTAAATAATTCAGACACTGCATAAATTGCAAGTTAAGTGTATTTCATGTTAGTGAAATGACTATAATGCAAATTATCGAATTTACTTTCACACTAACGTCATACCCAACAAACACAAAATTTTTAGATTGACATATCTACATATAATTTGTAAAACGGAAGGACGGATTAATAGAGCTACAAAAATGTTTTACAGAATACTTGCACTGGATAAACTGATGTTTTCAAAATGCAACTTATGAAATTTACCTCATAAAAATGATTTTTAAAAGGACAGCTGTCAATAATCAGTTGAGCAGTTTAAGAAAACAGCTGACTTACGTCAAACTGGAGACCGTGGGCTAAACAATTTATTTTCTCGTATATACCTGTGTTAGCTTTCTTGATTTTTCCATTGGTGAGAGTTATTTTATGTTGTTTTTATTGTTTGATGGTGTTAAATAGAATCCTTATATACTTTTTTGATCTGTTTCAGTGAGGCTAATACAGCTAAAGCTGAGTATTTTTGCAGTTTTTTTGTCAGTCTGATAGCTTTCAAGCAATATACATTATTTAGGACACACGTCTATTTAATATCCAAATTACAAAAGTTTTTTTGACATATCCCAGTGGCAGCTGAAAGTGATTAGGACAAAATTAAAACTTTAGGTGGAGTTAATGCACTTCTTTTAGTAGTGACTGTTTGAGAAGTAATTTCGCAATAAAACTAATAAATATAAAATAATAATGTCTAAAATCGAACAAATCGAACAAATAAGTTCAGAAACCGCACATAAGCTTATGGCAAAAGCAATTGCTAACCCCACGGCGGGTATTTTGACAGTTTGTTAGTTTGCTCAATGGTGTTTGCCTCTATCTGTTTCATAAAAGGTGGTCCAACTATGTGCACGATGTTAATTGTGAATCGCACCTTTTGCCAAACTTATTTTGACATTTCTATATTTTAGTGTTTGACAAATTGAACCATGGAGAGGTACACAATTGAGCAGCTCGTTAAGATTGTTGAACCCTTTTACGAAAATGGGCGTTCAAATCAAAATGCATTTCATGCATTCGTGATTTTTTTGGTCAGCATAATCGACCACATGTGTCCACAATCGGGAGAATTGTGCGCAAATTTCAGCAAACCGGGTCTGTAGGAAATGTGAAAACACCTGTGCATGGTCGGCCCATTCGTTCTGCGGAAAACATTGCTGTTGTTCGCGATTGTGTGGCAGAAGAGCCGTCAACCTCGACTCATCGTCGTGACCAACAATCAAACATCTCACGAACATCACTGATGCGAATTTTGAATAAAGATTTGAATTTACATGCTTACAAAGTTCAATTGACTCAAGCCTGCTGACCATTTCAAGCGTCGTCAATACGCCGAATGGTTGGTTGAACAGACAGAAGTGAATGGTGTTTGTTTGGTGCTGTTTATGGGCTGGCGGCGTCATCGGGCCGTACTTCTTCGAAAATGAGATGGGCCAAGCAGTTACCGTGAATGGTGTTCGCTATCGCGAGATTATAACGGACATCTTGTGACCAGAAACTGAGGATATGGACCTGGACGATATATGGTTCCAACAGGATGGGGCCACTTGCCACACAGCCAACGAAACAATGGCTCTTTTGCGCGAGAAATTCAATGGTCGTGTTATCTCACGTCGTGACGATGTTAATTGGCCGCCACGATCATGTGATTTGACACCGTTGGACTTCTTTCTTTAGGGATATTTGAAAGAAAAAGTGTACTTCAATAAGCCAAGAACAATTCAAGAGCTAAAAGATGAAATAATTCGGCACATTAACGACATTGGATCTCAATTATGTCTCAGAGTCATTAAAAATATGGACCATCGGATAGAGGTATGCCACCGAAGCCGTGGCGAGTATTTGGCCGATATTTTGTTTCAACAACATGTGAGTAGAATTGTACTATTGGAAGAGAGTGAAAGAGCATCGATTTACCACTCTTTATTTCTCTTTTCTCTCTTTTAATCAAAACTTGTTATTCTCTTCCTTTGGCGTTTTCATCAGTCCAAACTTCAACATTATGACCATTTAATCAAAATAGGGTAGAGTGAGATGAAGAGTGGTATACCTAATGAATTGAAAGATAAGGAAGGAGCAATAAACAAAAGTTTGGTATCTAAGATGGTTGTTGCATATTACAGACGGCAATATCTGCTTTACCATAGGCGTGCTATATAAAAACTATTTTATAGTAATATAAAAAATAAACAGAATTGTAAATGTAATAAAATGTTTTCTTCACAAAATTTCACAAATAAAACTAAATCTAATGTTTCAAAAAATTTAAGAAAGCTGTATCATAAAAAAATATAATCTTGTAATGAAGTAGTGTCTTATAGCATCATATTTTATTATTACTTATTATGACTATTACTTTCTTTTTATTAATTCTTATTTTTTAAAATTATTTAATGTGTCTTGACAATGTTTCAACAATAATGCATACATTAATAATATTTCCTCTTAGGTATATAAGGCAGTGCTTTGACTTCAAATAAATTAATGAATTCAAAAAAATTTCCCCATTATCATACAATTGTCAACTATAATTGTCAATTTTCACTCTAATTTAAAACTCACAAAATCTTTTGTATAATATATGTGAGTACTTTCAAATTAAAATAGATTATCTTAAGGAAATTTATATCAAAAGCATTATTCACAAGTGATATAAAGCCGTAGAAATTCTCGTAATTGTTGCTCGTACTTACGTTTTACTTTCTGTCTGACAGTTATTTTATAAGTCTTATCAATTATGTCTTAGTTTGAGTCAAAATGTTGCAATGATATATTTTCATGGTTAGTTAACAGTAAGTTTTTCTAACAAAATTACCATTGCTATTTTATTTCTGTCCCAAATAATTACTTGCCGTGAACAAATGAAAAGGCGCTTCTAGAAATTGCCTTTATAAAAACGTCAACAACATAATATATACAGGTCACAAAAATGATGAAGTCAACTTTTAATAAATACAAAAAGTTCCCGGCGCATCCGCCAAACTTTAGCTTCGATCAACATAATAGACCTGATTCACGAACTATATCAGTGGACTAGCTCTTAACAATACTCATGTTATAGTAAAGAAGCAATTGCAAATGAAACATTATTTCCAGAGGTAACTAATTGCTTCGCATTATTTGGCTTGAGAGTTTGTCCAATAAACGCAATGTAATCCACGGGACCAGCTTCATTTGAAGAAAAACAACTTTGAATCTGGTCGGCTAAATTTTTAATTTCTATGAAATATTACTATGTGACACTCTGTTTTCTTTCTGGGTTTTCGTTCTAGATAATATAAATAAGGTATGTTCATTAGTCCATTTTATACTAAGCTAACTTTAGCTAACATTTCCTGTTCTGTTCCCTCTTATGTTTATTATATTCCTCTTATAGCCCTACCCTATACTTAGCGAGTTATATGCGTTTAATAAAAAACATCTATACTTTTTTGGACTTTAAAATTAGTTCAGAAAAACTAATCTTGTCAGGGCGCATTTACAATGCGCAAAGAAACGATTTTACTCATATGCCATTAATATGTTCAATGAGAAAGAACATTTAATAAATTTCGCATTTCAAAATTTAAAGATTAAATCTGTGATTTTTTATTTGACCGAGTGTTAAAAATCATTACAAAAACACTAAAAATTCCAACCTGCCCTGGTTGATTAAATAGAAATTACATTTTTATGCTACCATCAATATTATATTATTGTTTGGTGCTAGAATAGAAGCTACATCATTTTGATAACAGATATTTTTCTATATAATACACTGGAAATCACCTAAATCATCTGGTTTAATATTTAAATGGCTGCATGCCAATTGGTAACTAAAAGTATTACTTCCCTAATCTATCTAATGAGCTTAGAGATAAGAATATTTTATCATATATCTTACAACTTTGATGTAATTATTATAAGAGAAGAGTTTTTTTCATATATTATATAATCCACTATTACCAATAGGGCAATCCAGAACCATGACCTGCGCAACACTAATATAGCCCGCGCTGCTGGACGACAAACGTTTGTTTAACTTTAATATTGCGTCAACATTCCTTATACCAAAAATATGAATTACAAGCCATGAATGCATTGATTCTTGACATATTTCTGGTATCTGCTTTCAAAAATACGACGCCCGTGATTAACTTTATCAGTTAAATAACTAAATTGCAACTTTATGGTAAACTAAAACAGGATGTAGTTATTTTATATAAAAATCACAAAATCGATTTATTATACACATTAACACAAATGTCACAGAAGAATATTGACGTGGTAATTGACTGCAATGTCAGAAAGTAACCGATTTTCATAGTTTGAATATTCTCAGTATGCTATATTTACGTTATCGACCTATTTGCGCATAAAAATTAGGAATATTTAAAACTAAGTAATAAAAAATCGTACGCACTTTATTCAAATTTTATAAAACTCTTCAGATTATCAATATCAATCGACTCTCTCAATATGACAACGAAAGACGTTTGAGTTCCTAAAGGCAAACATTCAACATTTTGATATGAGTCAAATAGCCTATTTCATTATCATCTAAACCTAAACCTTAATGAAAATTCTTCATTTAAATGGACATTCCAACAAATGATCATAATACGATTTTTATTATTATAAGGTTAATCAATTTCACTTTTAGTTTTATTGGTTGCTAAATAAGACATTCTCAAAAAATGGATGCCATCTTTTTCCATTAAAAATTCTCTATTTTTCTCTACCAAAAACCGATTGACAAATACTTTCTGTATCCCTTCTGTATACTCTGTTTTTTAAATTTTATTAAAATGATAGTAGGTACAATTTTGTTATCAGTAGATATATTTGTTTATTTACTTTGTACTAAGAAATGCATTGGTTGATGGAATGCAGTACTTAATTTTAGTTAAAAGAGGGCCTTAGGACACAACCGAATTTGATTTCATAAAAGACTTAGTGTGTATTATGCGAAATTCATAGAACAGTAGTTACAAAATAATTAGAGAAAAAACTTTCCCGAGTTATTTATTTTCCAAAAAATTCGGTTTATCAACCTTAAATAGTCTGTAGTTTGTTTTGGGGTTCAGTAATGTTATAAATTTAGTATCTAGATCATATCAAACATGAAAGTTCACGTCATTTTTGATGCAATTCAACAAAATATAATGTTCGTCTGTTATTTTAGGTTAATTTTATTGCTACTTTTGAAGTTTTTATGTTGTAGGATTTAGTTGGAATATGTCCGTGTTGATTACAAGTTTGGTTGTTAATCAGTTTTAAAAAAAATACCCAGACACTTCATAAAAACAAAATAAAATGCATGAGAGCATTTTGCATTACACATTGCTTTTATATAGATAAAGATGTTTGTTTATTTGTAAATTTTTTTAAATTTTATTTGAAGAGATTAAAGATATTCGGTTATGAATATTTGTCTGAAGCGTTGAATTATTACTTTTCGTTGTAGACAAATACAGGGATTACACAAATATATATTTCTTCAATTTCTTATTTCTTAGACTTTCTGATATATTAATGCATCTAAATGTTCTTGATTTTAGGTTTCTTCTGTTTTCAAATTAGTTTTTTTATAGTTTTTAAAAGAAAGATGAATGATGTATATTCATTTCCAAAGTTTTTTCCGTTGCTCAAGCAAAATATTAATCTACATGTAGAAAAACAATTTTAAACACATTTAAATATAAAGTTTTAACATTTAAACTGCATATAAAACAAAGTTTTTTTTCAGATTTATAAAACTTATTTTTTAAAATACATTATCAGTTTGATGAACCTTGTGGGGAATTTGCTTGAATGCTCTTACTTGAGTTTTTTTTGTGTAAGTCGCACTGGTTCACCAATAGGAGTCGTTAAAGCACAGTTAAAAAAAAGAATTTTTCATGCATTTTAAATGGTAAAACTCTAAATTGTAAGTATAGTTCTTCCAATATCAATTGTAGATTATAAAAACCAGTT
Source organism: Diorhabda sublineata (assembly GCF_026230105.1). Lineage (NCBI taxonomy): Eukaryota > Metazoa > Arthropoda > Insecta > Coleoptera > Chrysomelidae > Diorhabda > Diorhabda sublineata. Next base: position 7,894,971 of record NC_079482.1, read on the forward strand.
CGAAACCATTGCCGACAATTTTGTTTGATCTACCAAAGGCGTAGATACCTCATTTTATAAATTTATTATTTTTATAAATACTTTTAAAAATATGTATATCTTATGTGAGAAAGTATTCGTTAAAAGCCAATCGAATTATTATAAATTTGACATTATACGTCATTATTTAGACAGATGCACTTTATTTGTAAGTAGTCCTACTTGGAACTTAGAAAAAAATCATTATTATATCTCATTAACATGCTCCAACTGAATATTAAATTATAAAACATAAATAGACGAGTAAAATGTACCTGCCTGTACTGGCGTTTGGTTTAAACAGGATACTAGACATGAACTGACCCCTTTTTGTACCCCATTCGTTTTTTTTTGGAAAACGAAATTTCAAAGCAAAAACCATGAAGGAAAATAAATTCTTTGTTAATAAAACAAAAGAAAAAAACATTTCAATTCCAAAATATCCTTATAAATAATAATGTTAGTCAGAATAGTCGAAACTAGAATCATCATTTGATTGAATTATGAACGGTTGTATTGAAGGTGATACCACATACTAATCTCCTTTGATAACATGTTCAACACAGTTTCAGTTTTTCCAAAGCTCTTAGTGGTCTGCTGCTAGAACTTTCTTTACGAGTTCTACATTTTTCATTGGTAAACAATGGAGATGATGAGTCCACGTGGACTGACGGTTTGTTAGATGTTAACCGAATTTTATACGGGGAGTAAAAATTATTTTTCATTTCTTAATTTGGTATGAGTGCCGTGCGTATTCATGAAATATTGATTGTTCCTCGCATAACTGTCTTCTGCAATTGATATTGAAAGAACTATACTTAAAATTGATATTAAGAGCTCAAACTTTGTAAGAATATCTCTTATAAATGTAGATGTAGAATTTTTTTTCGGCAATAAATCACCCTAATATATATCCTAAAAAATTTTGAGTAAAGAATTTATAATGAATACAAGAATGATTGAGAATATTTTTGTTAGTTGATGAATTTTCCATCAGATTAAAAAATATACGGTAATTTGAGAATAATTAACTACCCTATAAAATGGCTATTCAACTCTTACTAATTCGATTACATGAAGATTCAATTTTCTATTAAAAAGGCACCATTTGTGTCCAGTTTCTAACCCACATCTCGCCGGATATGTTCCAGTCATCTTACTCCATTTTTAATTATATTTACCACCTTCCCTAACTCCAGAAGTTATACTATTTCTTTATTTGTTCTTCTTTTGCATAGGTCATCTTCTATTTACGGTCTTCAAGATTTATATTAACAAACTAAATAATTTGCAAAGATTCCTTTTTAAAAGTTTATAGAAATAGAAAGACAATGATGTTCAATCCTACGTTTCAAAATTGCTTTTCTAGGAAATTCTCAAATATTTTTTCATGTAAACCCAGAGCCGCCAAACTTTTCTATGCTGGAATTGAATCCTATTTAGGCAAATTACATCTTTTCCTCACTGAATGCCTTCCTAACGAATATTCTTAGACTCCAACATGGACAATAGAGACCATCAAAGTCATTACCCAGCTTACTTCATTCGACAAAGCTCGCACCAATCATACCTTAATCAAAGGACACATTAGGTGGCATACTCGACAAATACTAAAGCTTTGTACATATTTACAGAGATGCATCCAAATCTCAAGAGGGAATGGGTATATTATCACATCAGCCCAAATATATGCTCAAAACTCCTACAACCCTTTCTACTTTCTATGTTGAATTATATACAATTTAGTTCACTCCACAAATTCCTTAGCATTCAAAATTAAGCAGGAACTACAATATATTATCTTGTATATATTATAAAATAACAAAATTATATTTTTTAGATCCCCTCATATACTGGAATAAAAAGAAACTAAGATATAGACCAGGTCTCAAGGATGCTGTAAATAATGATAGTACAAGTTCGTGTACTTTTTAACCAGTGCCGATATCAAGTCAACCCTAAAACATAAAGTGCTCAATGAATGGGAGAACAAATGGTCAACACAAACTCCGTAAAACCAGGATCAGTGACTGACCCATAGCTACTTATTCAGTGCTAAACCTGAATTCGTATGTGACAACTGCAATAACAAATTGTGTCCAATCTACCCCTCGAAAAAATCATAAATTTTTACACATAAATAGAAAACAACCAACCCCAAAAATTATCTCATACAAACCTTGATCATAAACTTAATTTAGCAAATACCTACCAAGTACCAAATTTTAAATTGTAATAAAAAATGTTAAGTTTGTTCCAGCAGTACGCTCTGAACATGTTTACGTACTCAACAATTGCTGCTGGAACACACTTTTAACACAGGTAGGGAGAAGAAGAAAATCAGCTTTTTGTTTTTATACAGTTTCACTTTCATCTCCACTACTAAATAAATACTCTATCTCCATCCATATTTCACTACTTGGTAAAAGCACGATGTGTAGACATGCGTGGATCAATATGTTTCAAAATTTATACAAAACAATTTTGCTCATCTGGGACTCGTACTAGAAAATGTCTATCTATTGCTTGAACCCTTGTGTTCATTACTTGAACTTAATACTGTTGAACGCAATTGTCATATCACTCAGAAAATCTGCTGGAACAAACCTGTTATATATTCATATTGTGAATATCGATAGTAATCAGAATTTATGTGCTAAAAAAATTGACGTCGTCGGTTGAAATAATGAACGACTTAGAATATCAATCATATTTCATATATGCTTTTATTAATAACAAGTTTCAATTAGCGCAAATAATAATCGTTAATTATAACACGGGTAGTTTAATTGATTTCAAATCATTGACTAGTTACTTATTTTTTTCTTATTTGTGATTGTAACATTTCACATTGAATGATTGGAAATACTTGAAGTAAACGGTGCGAGTAAATTGTCACAATGACAAAGTTTAAATTATACGGTCAATTATTTTAATTAACCATATAATCGATAAAATTATTAACATTTTTATGAAAGTGAATTCAGAAACCATTTTTGTCCACAGCAATACAAAATAAATAATAAGGTGTGTTGCAATTGTTTGTTAAGACAGAAAGATATAAATTCAAACGAAAGAAGACCCCCGAAAGGCACACATAGAACTCGGCTGTGTGAAGGATAACAAGACGAGGATGGTCCCAGAAGTACTTGGCCTAACCTAAAGATGCTTGAAAAATACGACTGTTTTAGAAAGTACACAATATGTATAGCATATGTTTCAAGTTTGAAGATGTCACGTTGTTCAGTATTTTGTAAACATGGAATGAATTGGTCATCGTTATGTGATACAATACTTTTATTTGACAGATCAATATAAACCAATATAAAAGCTCAGCTAGATTCTACTCTGGGTGAGACTTCTCCTTCGTTATCATCAGTAAAATATTGAGTAGATAAGCGGGGTCGTACGACCTTGAAAGACCACCAACGCAGTGATCGACAAAGTGAGGTGACAATTTCAGGAATGCTGAAGAAAATCCACGAAGCAGTACTCGATGATCGTCGATTGAAAGTGCGCGAGTTAGCAGATATAGTAGGCATTTCGAAAAGTGAGGTATATCGCTTATTAACTGAAAATTTGCGGAAGATGGGTCCTCGTTTGCTCACAATGGAACAAAAGCAGCGTCGTAAAGATGTTCCCTTCGAGTTTTTGGCAATGTTTCATAGGAATAAAGCCGAATTTTTGCGCCGATTCATAACAATGAATGAAATATGAGTCCATTACTTCACACCCAATACAAAAGAGCAATCAAATCATTGGACTGAAATGAGAAAATCAGCTCCAAAGAAGGCGAAGACCGTTCCACTTGCAGGCAAGGTCATGACTTCGGCTTTTTAGGATAATCTTCATTAACTATCTTGAAAAAGGAAAAATTATCAATGGCGAATATCATTCAAACTTATTGCAGCGTTTGAGCGAACAAAACCGGTCGCATTTGGCTAAGAAGAAAATGTTGTTTCATCATTACAATGCACCAAATCACACATCTGTAATTGCAATGGTCAAAATTAATGAATTAAAGTTTGAATTGTTACCTTATGCACCAGAGTTAACCCATTCGGATTATTTTCTGTTCCCAGAATTGAAAAAAAGGCTCGGTGGTCAAAGATTTTCCAACCATGATTACGTTGAAAAATAAATATATATTTTTCCAGCTCCAGTTCCAGTTTTTTTTGTTGACCAAGGTACTTCTTGGACTATTCTAGTATATAGTAAAAACGGTGGAGGTCTTCCATCACGTGACTCAAACTACAATTTGTCGAATACATATTTTCTACACTACACATTAATTCTGAGTAATCAGAACTGTATAGTACCAATAGTTCTGCATATTTATAATTATAATGTGATGGATTGTAGCTTCTACACGTGCTGATGTCTAAAAATAGTCAAATATGAAGCTCACAAGCTGAAAGAAAATCTAAACCTAAACATGATTGATGTGGGCACTGCATATGTTATTAACAACACTGTGTACAACGGATGTGATTTACAGTAGATGTGGAATCCATCAACTTGAAAATTCATAATTTTTTGTCACTGACAATAGAACTCTTAACCCATTCTGTGAAATGGCTGATGATAAAAACTAACTGATTAAACTGTTGAAAAAGTAAAACGTTAAGATGATCAATACTTTTAACATTTTTGTTTTAGAATTTAATTAAATTTTGTTAGGTTTAATATTATTGAAATAATTTGCCATAAATCGTGATAGGATTATATTTTGTTAGATACAGTTAAAAGGTAATATATGACTAAATTTAATTTTGAGGTCCGAAAATAAATAGTAACAAACTAACCCGGCAAAATTCGTACTGCCTCAATCGATAGATAAACGAACTAAACTTTTGTATAAAATAAACTTAAAACAAACAAAAGGAATCTTTTTTTCATGAAAACGAGAAACATCTCGGTATGACTGAAGTTTTATTATTATTCTGCATTAATTACAAATGATATTGCTTAATTACAAATGATATTGCTTAATTACAAAACAGAGTTCTCTTGAAATACTGGTTATTTATAAGGTTTCAATTTGATATTGATTAACACACACAGTTATGATACAGTTTGTTAATCAATTTTCCGACGCGCGGACACGCGATGTATAATTGTCCATGCGCCAAATAGGAAACTCCAAGTTGATTCCGCAAACTTCCAACGACTGGCCTTGCGATTTATTTATGGTCATCGCAAAGGTTAAACGTACCGGAAATTTTAAACGTTTAAAATCGAATAGTAAATCTGTTGGAATCATCGGTATAAGCGGGATCAAGACATCCTCTCCTTTGTATTTTCCCTTTATGATTATTGCTTCAATAACATTATTAATCACCTTTTTCACAGCCAGTCTTGTTCCATTGCACAGTTGAGGTTGATTAATGTTACGCAGCATGATGACAACTGATCCTAAATTTAACTGCAAATTGTAAGATGGTAAACCAGCAATAGGGACATTGCATTGGTCGGTAATTTGGATTCTAACATATTTAAAAATTTATATATCACTTCTTATTTATGAATTTAGATTGAATTGTATTATTTTATAACTTAAAATATTATAAATCGCAAATATAAATTAATGATAATTTGAATAATAACACGTGACAGAAACATGTTTCTATTGGTTACTGCGTTTGTGACGTAGAAAGTAAGTAAATACTGAAACGTGGTCGCCGCGTGTCGCCTTTCAAACGCTATTCTGTTGTTGTGAGTGGAGGTAATTGGTTGTTTAGTGCGATTTGTGTTTTTGTAAGGATTTCAAAGACTATTATAATTGAAATGATAGCCGAAATAGGATTAATCGAAGCAAGATCGAACAATCCACCTAAGGTAGATGCATTCATGGGTGCTACATTCTGTGCTAATAATCAATTATTTACTTCGGCTGAAATACGTGGAGTAAAAGCACTAAGAACTACTAATTAGACTTTCTTATAGTAACGACATTATCACATTTGTTTGCTTGAACTTTACTAAAATATAGTCATAAAGATGATAGGTTTTTTGTTGTTTTGATGTCAACGGACGAGGTGTTTCACGAAATCCCCTTTTCCGGTCTTTCTGGCAATCGAATTTGGTTGGAACAGCAGTTTTTTTAGAATTTTTTTGCATCGTGTTAGTTTCCACTTCATATAATTCTCCAAATCTGATTCAAGGTACAGTAAAAACAATAAGTTAACATTTTTTAAATACCAATAGATAAAACTTACATTTAAATGGTCTTATAACTTGAAACCATTGTTTTCTTCGCTTTTCCTCTCGAGGGACTTGCAAGAAAACTTTATTTGGTGTTTCTATACTAGCGTTTGCACAATCTGAATCCCAACAACTCTGTTTAAACTGTATTTACTACTACTTTCTACGTCATACAACGTCACACTCAGTCATGTGACAACAAATGCGTTTTGGCCCATCACTTAGGTATTTGAATTTATTTTTTTTATGAACTAATATACCGCTTAAAAAAATTAAAAAATAGTGTGTAATCAGAAACGATATACTAAACGTAGTTAAGGGGAAAAAAAGTATACGAGGACCCTATCCCTCTGAATTTAAAAACTCCGTGGGAGTCATCCTGGTTCGTAACGGTGTCTGATTTGAAGGAAACCAACTGTCCCGGATGAAAATTCTGAATGGTCGAATTGAGATCCTCGACATCTTCATTTTTCGCCACCAATATTGCTCGTTCGTCCAGCCAATTATGGTTATTGAACTGATCGCTACATATCTGGAAACACACTGAATAAGCTCCTCTTTTGAGTCTGTGATGTGACAGAAATCTGTGGGTAATCTGATGAATCCGGTCGAGGTGTCCACTGGGACTTTATTATTTCCAATGTCTAATAACTGCTTCGCAAATTTGCAATTTCATCTTGTTGCAAAAATACTCGCATGTTAGCAGTAAAGTGTCACTATTAGAAAAGGATCACCAATCACAGTAAAGAAAGTTCTCGCGCACGTAGAGGTAATCGTCATTCACAAAGATAGAAGGATGCATTCTTAATTTGTGACAAAACTTAAATAAAAACAACAATTGTGTTTTTATTTAATTCCGAACATTTTCATATTTATTCACCTTTTAAACCTTCTCTGGACTTCCACAAATAAATCAAGACCAAAATTAACAAAATCGGTCTACCGTTTTTGAGTTTTAGCGAGACTAACGAACAGCAATTCATTTATATATGTTTAAGAAAGTCTGTGGATTTGTTCAACTTCTGTTAACCAAAATTCGTGGTTTACCTAATACTGTATAGTTGGAGCATTTTTATTTCATGTAAATGATAAATATAATTTTTCACAGATGATGGTGTTGTTTGATTGTTAAGAAAAGAATCCCAGAATTAATTAGGGTTAAACACAAAGCACCAAAATTTTCACATTATCGATGTTCAACAGCTCATAATGTATCTTGTTTCCATGTTGTCATATATTTAATTATTCAACTCTTACTGTGTTTTATATTACCTACTCAAATTACATTGTGAAACAACAAAATTACGTCTTATTCAAATTCGCAATCGCTGAACCCGCTCGTTGATTAAGTTGAGTCGATACTACGCGCCGCTGTTAATAAAAATCATGCACAGGTTCAGTGCATTCGAGACCGATCTCGTCACCGGATCCAAAATAAAATTATTATAAACTCGATATTTGATTTGCGAGGAACCTTGAACGTCTCATATAAGCAAACATTGTTTTTTTTATAACTTGATGTCATTGCATTGTTAAGCTAGGTCAGGATACTTAAAGATTTAATGATAATGGTTAATGTAATGTTAATATAACTGATACGAGTCGAAAATAAGTTTTATCTTCGATTCTTTATTGTTTGCTAGTTGATAAGGCTAATCACATGTCGAGTTTTGTTTGCACTGTATTTTACCTAGCAGATATTTTGAAAAGATCGTATTGGTCGATGTTAATTATACAAATTTTAATTGAGAAATATTTTTTTATCAGTCATTTTATTTCGAAATAATGGTCTTGGTATGCAATGGATATAGTTACTTGGAAGAAATGAACGTAGTTAGAAATGACTACAATTTAACAAAGGAATAGAATTAATCATGTTCACCTGTACATTATTATATCGAAATAAAGAAATACTTTGCAAAAATTCTCTCTCGCGAAGACACAAATCGATGAAAATGATCAAATTTTACCAAATGACCTTCTATAATTGCTTTTCCAAAGAATATGCATGATTTTTTTTATATTTTTAATTAATTATTTACATAACTATAACTCGATAGGAATTATATATTTTGTCAGAAAAGTCAAAATAATTTTATTATAAATAATATTCATAGTATCGGTTAAGTTTGACTTGTTTTGAATGCCGCTATTTTTCGCGGGCTTTGGATGACGTTAATCGCCACGGCCATTATTTGTTTACTTCAAGTGTGACAGTTACTTTATACAGATTTTAGGTACTATATAGTACCAGAGGAAAATAAAAGCTCTTTTAGACAGACCTAACCCGATAGGTAGTGTTTTTTCAAGTTCCCAGTCTTAACAAAACAAGAATGCAAAGGTTTAAAATTATGAGAATTAACTTCAAAATTGTGTTTGCGATATTGTGAAGATAATTTTAATATATGAATTGCTATTCCTCGATGGCAACCTAATCTAATTAACTAAAGTAATAAAATTTTTAATTATAGAACCATACATAGATTATTTTTTTTAACGTATACCTTTTATCATTCTATCTGGGCAATACTATATAATGAATTTATTTCAAGACAAAAAATTATGTACAATATAAGAATATAAAAAAATAAGATAAAAAAATAACACTGCGGTTAAAGACTGGACTTGTGCAATTATGGAAATATGCCACCGAAACAAAGATTAGCACTGGTAAATGAAGCTCTCCTCGAGCTTGCTTACAATAGTGATATTTCAGAACTGAGTGAACCTCCACAAACAAGTCATTATGAAGCAGGGTGCAGTAATTCTAACGTTGATATTTGTAATGATTACGAAATGGACACAAGTTCTTCACAAATTGAAACCTGTAGTAATGCAGACAAAATAAACTTCGACAAAGCTATGTTATAAGAAAAGAATGGATGGATATTTGTTTAATTTAAGTTGAATATATATTTACTCTTAATATAATTTAGGAAATATTGTTGAAAATCCAAAACATTATGCATTTTCCCAACAAATTTTCACACAGCTGCCTCTCATAATTCACCTCACTTGTAACAACTTTATTATTTGTTTCATAATTACTATTAGAAATAAAAAAAAGGACCTTTGCTTTGCTGGAAGTTTACATTATTCAATAAAAAACTCGCTCTACTTGAAAGTATTAAATAATGTAGGTAGGTATTGATAATTTTCCTACTTTACTAAGCTCACTGGAAAAATACATCGAATAATTATCTCCACTCCACTCCAATTATTTTTTGCCAAATATCCTTTTCTTTTATTAATTTCAAGCTACTCTCAATTGATGATATCTTGGATTAAATCAGGACGTAATATTTAACGTCACGTCTAATGATGATGCATTTATGAAATTTGAATTTCGGTCGCTTATTTTACACTCTTTAATAATTATTTTGAACATTTGAGAGCAAATAAAATGAGTGAATAATAATTTTATGATAATATTGCGGCTGGAATATCTCTGAGTAAAATCATCAAGTGAATTTAAACTACATGCACATTCCCTATTCCGACACTTAGAAAAGCGCTTTATTATCGAACGAAATTATATAATGATTAAATAAAAATTTGATTAATACAATTATCGTTTATTCACTGGACTGTGAGAGGAAGAGGTTTAGTTTCGTTGTACATTTTTACGTGCAATACGAGATAGTAAATCGATGACAAATGTTAAATATGAGTGAGAATAGTAATAATAAACCGGATATCGAAAGGACACGTTACAATTTAAAACCCGAAGGAAAAAATGATTCTCACAGAATAAATGTGTTTGAAGGACTTCCGAGAGCAAAATATGAATATGAGTGAGGTAGCTACATTACATAGTACTTTGACACAAGTTCTCGTAGCTAGTTTGTACGAAATAATAAAAAGAAGAAATAATCTGAAAGAAATAGCAGAGTTTCGAATTGAAGGTGGAAAATATATTACACAGATGAAACCTCATTAAATGAAGGACCTTCTATGACCAAAATTTGGCACGATATAAATACCAAAAGCAATCATTAAGCTTTTATTGATAATTTATCGACAGGTTTAAAAACACTTGGAAATAAAAAATGACTCATTATTACCTATATTGGTGATGCCCCATGATTCTATAATGGAAATTTGAACGTATTTATCTTCAGAAGAATTGGATATTATCATAAGGAAAGGAATGCAAAGTACGATGAAAAAGGGTATATTCTCTTAAAAATCTAAGCACAGCCAGATAGAACACTTTGCAACCACCCAATAACGACCAATTCAGATTACATTTAGGTTTTATGAGAAAAATAACAAATAAATAACAATCACTCAATAAATTTATTCCATTCATCATTGCAATCTCTTTCAATAGCAATAAAACTATTTAAACGCCTCTCTAACTTCTCGGTGCCGGTCTTGTGGAAGGATTTGTCTTTTACCTCAAAATAGGATTACCGGGGAGAATTTTTTTGAGATTAGCGAAAAGCCAGTAGTCACTGTGAGCCAGATCTGGACTATACAGTGGATGAGAAGGCATTGTGAATCGATGCATTGTCTTGGTGAAACAATGGTTTTTTCGTCGACATATGAGCCCATTTTTCCTTAATTTTTGCTTTCGAAGAATACAAGAACTCTATGTAGTATTCGCTATTGATTGTCTCTCCCTTTTAAATATAGTCGATGAACAATATTCCATACGCATCTCAAAATACTTAAGCCATAACCTTTCCAGCCTTTGGACGTTTCGGACGTGATTCACCTGTTGCAGTTGACTTAAATGATGATTGCTTTGAGTCTGAAGTGAAGTTATGGATCCATGTTTCATTCATTGATACATATAGACGAAAAAAATCTGATTTATTACGTGTAAACAGGACAAAATACTGTTCTGAATCATCAACAAGTTCTTGTTTTTGATCGACTGTGATTAAACGCAGCACTCACTTTGAAAAAAGTTTTCTCGTGGTCAAATGTTCATGCATAATTATAAACACGCTGCCTTTTGATATCTTTACGGCCTCAGCCATCTCACGCAATTTAACCATTTCAATTGAACGACCAGAACGTTCACCATGGTCGATGTCTGTATAGCCACGTTTAAATTCAGCAAACCAATAACAAATGGTTCTTTTCAATGGAACAGAAGATAACAAAAGTAGCTCCACTTAAATGGCTATCACTTTCTTCTGACTAATCGAAATGTCATGAAATTTTATACATAGTATTCTGAAAGTTGGTACTTTATAAACGTCATATAAATTTCACAATGTGTGTCAATCACAAGACTTATTGAGTAATGTTATATCATACAGCAACCTGGTAGACGAACGAAGCAAAGACGTAGGAAGTAGGGTGCCAGCCGTACTATAATAAATAGTATGGTATTATATTTCGGGGCGGCGTACTACATACTATTGAAAAAATATATAGCACGCAAAAATATTATATTTAAATTATTGAACGAGAGCTTTTCTTTTGATAGAGTGTGTGGTCTGAGTGCAGACAACACTGATGCGAATTTTGGTGATCACCGTTCTCTTTATAGAAATAAAGACCAAGTACTCATAGTTTCTAATTTAGCGAAGGCAATTATCAGGCATACATAATGTTTTAAAATGTTATTTTAAAAATATACAGCCATTTCTCTGTTTCTGCAGTCCGTAGAGAATACTACATAGAATTGTTGGATCGTTTGAATGCAAAAATAAAAGAAAAACGGACTCATATGTCGATGAATAAACCACTGTTTCACCACGACAATGCAACGATTCACAAGTCGATGGCATAGATGGTTATATTGAATGAATTACACTTCGAAACCCCTCCTCATCCACCGTATAGCCCAGATCTGGCTCACAGTGACTACTGGCTATTCGCTGATCTCAAAAAAATGCTCACCGGTAAGAGCTTCAGCTCAAATGAAGAAGTAATTGCTTAAACTGAATCCTATTTTGAGGTAAAAGACAAATCCTTCCACAAGCACGGCATCGAGAAATTAGAGAGGCGTTGAAATGGTTTTATTGCTGTTGAAAAAGATTATTTTGATGAATAAAATAAATTCATTGATTGTTTTTCTCATAAAACCAATCGGTAATCTGAATTGGACGTTATTGGATGGTTGCAAAGTGTTCTATCTGGCTATGGTTAGATTTTTAAGAGAACATCTGACAACCATTTTTCATCGTGCTTTGCAATGCTTCTCTAAGGAGAAGTGTTCTATACATATTCAAACTATTTTCATGATGGAAGGTATCAATGAGAGAATATTTTTGCATTTTGTACGCTATTTTTCATATAGCATTGTTACAAAATACAAGAAATACCAACAAATATAGTTCATTAGTTACAAAAATATATTTGCCTATTTCCAAATTATTCCATAAAATCCTATATAATATATAACTTATGTTGAACAACAGATACTATACAAAAGAAAACAAAAGGCAGAATAAAGCAAATTGTTTAATTGCTAGCTTCACATGCCGAAGAACGTAATCTAGAAAATAACAATAGATCTTGAAAGGTCACATTGGAATAGGGCCCAAATCACCTCCGTAAAACCTATCACAATTTCCAAATTTAATTGTGAAAAACACAGTCGGTACAAATTATTTGCGTCTGCCAACATATTATCACATCATAAATTTATCAATAGAGTCTAATTATTAAAAATTCCACGAATATCTATAACTCGAGACGAGCGTCAGATAAACATTAGAAACTTCACTTTGTGCACCTTTTTTTTGTTTGTTTTGACATGCTCATTAGCGTTACGAAACATGTGCCGTCGATAATTACGATGCTTTTTTCGATCATATTCTCGAGTTTATATTGAATTGTTTTCGTTTTAGTTTTAGTATATTTTGTCCCATACCTGACCTTGGCCAACGTGTATGTGTGAAAACATGATTGTAAAATTTAATTATAAGCCAACAGCAGCGTATCAAAAATTTTTGTGTAGGGGAGTAATTAATAATTAATAATCACATCGTGTATACGTTTTTCACACCTTTTATGTCAAATATGACAATCTTGTTGTGACAGACTATAACAATTGAAATATATATATATATATATATATATATATATATATATATATATATATATATATATATATACAGAGTAAGTTTTATGTATGGAGCGCCTCAATTATCTCGGAAACGGCTCGTACGATTTTCATAAATTTTTGTGGTCAAGGGTCTCCGATACACTCAGTATTATGGTGGTATTTACATTGTTGTCAGATCTTTCTTTTTTCCGGAAAAATAATGAACTTTGTTATTTAAAATTTTCGCTTTTCGAAATCCTTAAGAATTATTTATTATTCTTCATGTTATTCTCTATACCTTAATGGCATAATTTCGGAGTTATAGCTGCCCTAACCAAAGTTACAATAAATATTGTACTCGTACATTTAGATGGCTACGATTGAATAAACTCATTTAATTTGAATACTCTTCAATACTTTATGTACTAATACAAATCTTGTAACAAGGTCTAGTGTCAGCAAGTTGGTAGAAAGTTTAACGAAACTGGTGCTGTAAAATATTTATCCAAATCATAGCGCATAAAACCTACAATTGAAGAAAAATCTTTGAATGTTTTTATAATTTACTTATATACAACAAGCCATGCGATTTTTCAAACTTTGCAAAACATTTTGCAACATGTTTTTTATGTGACCTATAGGAAATAGTCTAAAGGATTCATGTCGGGAGATCACTGGGGCCATTCGGTAAACTATGTCTTCCAATCCATCTTCTGAGAAACAAATTATTTAAGTATTCCCTCACCACACACGCATAGTGAGGCACCATCTTATTGTGGCCAAATATTGTTGTTTGGGAAATTGTTATTGTCTGAAAATTTCTAATAATGAAGTTTTTTTTAATGTAATTGAAAATACTTACCTACTTGGATTTGGAAACATCCGAGCCAACTCAGGTATAATTCTATTTTCCAAAACTAAATACGCCGGACCATTTAAGTTACGCTCAATGGAAAAGGGACCAATTATTTTGTCGCCTATTATTCCAGCCTATACATTCAGTTTTTCGCGATATTGGGTGTAGGATTCACGCATCCAACGAGGATTGTTACGTGACCAGTTTCTACAATTATTGAATTTAAAACAAAATCGAAGAATTAAGATGGTTTGGTCATGTTATGAAAATGGGACAACAACGAATAATACGAAAGATACATGAAGCACAACCTTACAAAAAAGGCAAAGGTAAATCGAGGAGGATCTGGAGAGAAGAAATTAAGATGGCAGACGAAAATCGAGGAACAAGATCGCAGGAAATTAATCAAAAAAACCCCGATAGGAAAGATTGGAAACTGCTGTGAAAAAAGGGAACTCATGTAATAACTCAACTCCATAATGATTTACACCTGAAAAGGTAGAAAGGATTCAGGATTAAGTAAGTAAGGAAATAATAATAATCTAAACTAATATACGGTCTGCACACTCTTCCGGTAACCCCGGTGGTCTAATGGTTTAACTGGAGAAATTCGCTGGGTCGATCCAGCGCAATGTGTAATACATCGAGGGTTAGGTGAATAGAGTTTCTTAACTGTCTAGTTCTTTAGAATGATTTGAACTGAAAAACAAAATACTATAATATAGAGATTAGGTGGTTTTGTGTATTTAATGGAAACCAAGAGATTTCAAAAATACTTATATATAGAAAATATAGAATTAAAACCGATGGCGGGCTATTAACAAATACTGTTATGGAGAAAACTCTTGTAGATAAAGGAAAAAGTTACACAAGATAATTTATCCAAAACTGATTGGATTTGTAGTTGCAACAAATAAGCATAAGCAGCCCGGTAAGATAAATGGAATTTTGACAAAACTCTACAGTATAAGTTTGTTTAGGAACATTGCACAATACCTAAAATTTTTCACACGTACTACCATTGATTCAGTTTAAATATCAATATCAAATTCTGGGATCTTGTCAGGTTTATCCAGTTTCTAAAGAAAATTTAAGGAAAAACCAATTTAACTACTTGTCTCTACCTTCCACACTGTTTCCCGACATACCCTCCTATTTCCTATTTATACGAAACAAGTTTGGTTTTACTCGTATTCACTTAATTTTTTTTTAAATTTTTTCACCCCATAGTAAATCTTATTGCAAACTTTAATTATTGTGATACTTTTTCGTCATTTTCTAACCTAAGACTCATTTCATAGTAGTTCTGTTTCATATGAACTGAGAACTATTCATTTGTAACTATTATATGTATTTTCAATTATTTATTTAATTTCTTGGAATTTTTTAAATGTGTGTAAAAAGTATTCAAGAAAGATTAGGTTTTAGATGTTTATATAGAACCTTGTATAAAATTTGGATTTTTGTAATCAATACAACTGTAAACTTTTCTAATGAAGTAAAGTTCTTTTATTGCCAATAATTCTCTAAAAATCCATACAATATTTTAAGAAAGGAAGGAATTATATATCGCGAAAATTGGCGAAACCACACAAAAAACAAATATCGTTTCAAAGGGAAGACTTTGGAAATTTCTTAATAGGTAGGAAATACAACAAAGCCAAGTCTAACGTCTTGTAACAAATTATTATATACAATGCGATAAGGAATATCGTATATAATCGTATACACTTTCTCGTAAATTTAATCGTAATTAAAAGTTATTATATATTATTTATTTGATTAGAATGTTATCTAATGTTTCACAGATAACTGGATGAAATTAATTACTGATAATTTCGTTATTATGAAAGTTCTTACAAACTTAAAAATTGAACCAGATGAAAGGTTTTTAATGTAAAAACTATATTTATAGAAAGAATACCGATTAAGAGGAAACGATAACATATGAATATAAAAAAAATGAGTATCCATTCTTTTTTCATACATATATTTTATTAATTTTTTGTGGTAAATGGAGCTTAAGATTGAAATTAATTTTTTTTAAATTAAAATTTTAAAATATGTACTTTTAAAGTGAAATTTAAAGTTGTCGCAGCAGTAAAATGGCTATTGTAGAATACCCAATTTATGAAGGTGTCTCAGAAAACAACCATGGTTCAATTTTAATAGGGTTGAAGTTGCTGTGTATTTATACGTAGATTTGGATAAAACTGGAAATACAGACTTTCTAATGTTTTACTGAGGTTATTGAAAGCATTTCTCCATACGATTTTTATTATTTGATAATTACATCATTTTGACAGAAAAAATTTAATTACTATTCTAACTTGCAAGCTGCTTTTGCCTGATGATTTATAGTTCTTCCAATATAATTGCAAAAAACAGTTATGCGAGGAACAATCAATATTTCATAAATACGCACGGCACTCATACCAAATCAAGAACTGAAAAATAATGTTAATAATACCGTATAAAATTAAGTAAACATCTAACAAACCATCAGTCCACGTCGACTTGATGAATGTCTGTCAAAATTCATCATCTCCACTGTTTATCAATGAAAACATCGAATCGTAAACATAAATGCATTTCTATTGGCCAAAGCTCTCGGAAGGCGTATGTACACAATTTCTTCGAAATATTCCTGCCAGACAGTCTGCAATAAGCAGTGGCGTCGTTTAGTGAGATTCATTTATTTCATAAATTTTTTTAAATAAATAGAAATATGGCTTTCTTTAGGTCATGGGCTAATGAAGACAATGAATTACACAGTGTAGTGAGAATAAAGATCGGTTTTAATTTAATAGTAAATATTTAGATATACAGCATTTATAAAATGAGGTATCTACGCCTATGGTAGATCAAACAAAACTGTCAGCAAGGGATTCGAACTAGTTTTTATAATCTGCAATTGATATTGGAGAACTTACCTTCTCGTTACCTAAAATACCGCTGTGACCTTTTATCCATCTGAGGATAATTCGTTTATATTTAATTTTCTGCGATACAGTTTTTTATCTCAAAAATCAGTTCCTAATTATGATTATTTATTGGACACCCTTCTCTGTAAAATCTGCCATTATAGCAACAGATTGAACTGGATTTACAGTATCTGGTTTAGTATTGTCTTATTGTGAGAGAATCCGCTTTTGACTAGGGGACCCCAGTATTCACAGCGAATCTGTTAATCCCTCTCCATTTAGAAAGTCAATGTTGGATGGCTGTAGCTGCCAGAAACCTTCATCTTCTATTTCATACGCACCCAGGTGTAGGCTCTGAAATTCCGTAGTGTTTCACCCTTTGAGATAATGTGGAAAGAGGTTTCGTCCTCTGTGCAACAAAATCTGCATACGCATTATCTGCTAATTCTAGAGTCTTCAGGTTTCTATTGAGGTTTCAGTGCCTTGATAGGACTCCAGCTAGCATACGTAGATTGTTCTTACTTAGGTTGATACATTCAGCAGATCTTCTCTGTTATAGTTTCCCAGGAGAGTCTTTACCTGTCTAAGCTTGTAGTAACTATTCATAGAAGGAAGTGAAAACATGAAACATGAAAACAATGCCTGATGTGGTAAAAGAGTACTGGAAGAGAGATAAAAGTGGAGTGAGGGAATTGGTAGATTAAAGAAAGCATGATTAAAAACAGCCAGAGAGATAAGAATGAACTCATTGCTAGCGCAGATATATACCTAAAAGTAGAAAACTCTATTTTTTTCAAGATTTAAAAGAAACTAAACAATAAAAACGTGTTTCCAAAACTACTTCTATTGGAATGGATAATTTAAATGAAATTTCTGCTTCTGAGCAGGAGTTGGACAGAAGATGAATATATAATTCTGGTGAGAGAATTTATATTGCTACGAAAATAATAGAAGATAGCACAACTGTGAATTGTAGCTAGGAGACTACTTGGGCTTTCTTCAAACTGATTCCAATCGATTAAAGCTATTTCTGACTCATAGATAAGATTTATTTTCAAATGAAAGAAATTCTCGCATATAGAGGTTAAGCTATCCTCCCAGGAGAGGTAATTTTAGTTTCCATGAAGAATACTTGAAGTATCAGGAATATAGCAACAAAATCAAAAATCAGGGGCAACTGGAGTACAACATTATACAAAAGATGACGGTTAAATATCGAAGTTCGATAATATTTTTTTCAAAATAACTTTGCAATCGAACAATTGCAACTTAACCATAAATTACTCATGTGATTGTTAACATTTTTTAATGACTCATTTGGTGAATAGTAAATTTAGTAACATGTTTCTCTTAGATAATATGTAACGATATGTGTGTAAATTACGACTCCAAATGACCAAATTGAATTGTTCTGTTTCTGTATGTGAGGTTGAAGATAGTTGGTTTTGTTTTGGGAAGTATAATGTGAGATTTGGTTCTATTAATTAGAAAAGGGTGGAAGGGAATTACTTCTAAACTATGTGGCTAAAAGACCTGCGTGTCTTTTTAATTGTTTTGAAAAAAAAAATAGTTTCCTTTGTCTGTCCAACATGTTTTCTTTACCTTGGCTATCATGTATTTATTTGATAAGATGTATATTTAACTATGGTATCCTTATTAATGAATAATAATTGATCAAAGCATCTGCGTGTCCACTATTCATCACAGTTCTTTGCCATAAATATAAAACCTTTTCGATTTTTTACTGAACTATTCAAATTTCCTGTTTTCAATAGGTAGATTATTACTCTTAAACGATTACTAACTTTAATGCGAATACTGCAAAAAAATTTGACGTATCAGTCACCGGAACAAAAATTACAAAATTGTGTTTTTACGCGGAAACATCCAAACTATTGGATCATCGCTAAACCCACTCGACACAAATTGGCCCGTAAATTTAATATCGGATACAATAAATCAGAGCTCGTGAATTGGTAACGTACTTGATGGCCGTTAGAGAGCGCTGAATTATAACAAAAGTGCTTCATCTCGTTTTATGGATTTGAAGTTTTTGCGCTAATTAAATTGTTAGGAGACTGAAACTAAAAGGGGGATGATTAAACTAATGACCGTTAAGGAGTAACACACTGGAAAAAACTGCTGTTTATATTTTATTTGTAAGGATGTTTTTATGTTTTATAGCAATATCAATGGTAGAAATAACGTTTTTTCCCTGAAATAAAAGGATCCTATACCATTTTTTTAAAGCTTCAGTTTTTTTTATTCAAAATTTCGATCACGAATTAAAAAGTATTGATTTTGCGAAAAAACTCTAATCTAAGTAATTTGCTCTTAGAATGATTTTTTTTGAATTCCTACGGTTAGTTTCGACAAAACAACTACCACCTCCTAGTCGGGGTGGTATTCACTTCCAGAGTAAAAGCACATATCGGCATATGGTAGACTTTGCTTTTTAAGGTATTTACTATCTACTGTTGGAAATCTGAGGTAAAAACCGTTGGTCTCTGGACTATTATTATCAACGGAACAGTAGATAACTACACTGAATTGGACACATTATTTTTAAAAATGTTATCCTTTTATGACAGTTATTGTCTTGAAATATGTCACCAAATGTTTTAGATGGTTCATAGTTTTCTCTTTCAATGTGGTACTTTGGGCATTCTATGAGGGAATTTGTTTACTGTTACATTACATAGATCATAAATAATCACTTTGTGTTGCCTTTATTGGAAAAAGGGACTTTTCATATAAAGGATTAATTTCGGGTAGTTTTGATTCACTTTCTATCCACTGAGATTGCCTTAGTGAAATTATTTTTTTTATTCAAAACGCACTTCAGATACGAACTAATCACTTTCGAAATCGACACGGCATCTGTCTTCGTTTCCACTAATACCAATATGGGATGGGATCCATACCATAGAAAGATTGTCTCGTTCTTCTCTAATTTGATCAATCAAACAGTGTTTTGAATAAATTCTTTGTATAGAGTGGAAGGAACTGAGGGAGTCTGTGATGATGAGGAAATTGCTTTGGTGGCTACTTTGGTTTATATGCGTTGGGCTTGATGTATGGCGAATAGTTCTGTTGAGAGAATGCTAGTATACATGGAAGTTTATATAGGAGTTTCTGTAAATCGGTTACGACAGCTGCTCCTACGTACACGATCGATTTAGAGGCATTTGCATACATTTTGTGGTAGTTTTGGTAAGTTTCCAGAGTGTCGATAAACTTGGATTTGACTTATTGGCAAAAAGAGTGAGTGCATATTTACCACTAAGAAGTTTTCACCTTAGTCTTAAGAGTGGCTATCCTATTTCCCACTGTAGACTTTTAACAGTGTAATTCTGTAAATATTTATTCGGCAGACTCATTTCTTTAAATATGACATATGATCTAATAATTTGTCGAAAGGGATTACTGATTGACCGAAGATAATCAATTGAGTGAGAACTAATTTGGGAGAATGAATGTGACATGTTAGATCTCCAGACCTCACACTAATGGATTTTTTTTATGAAAAAGGGTAAATCAAATAGCATTGCGATCAATTACTAAAGAACAAGTACAGGCAGCTTCTGGACTTGCGGGGATTATTTTAATTTTATTTAAATTGGAATCAAGAATTTTTTATCCCCTACAAGAGTCGTCTTACCATTCGGGTACATGTGTATATATAAATTCGATAATTTAGAAGTGTAATATTCAGATTATAAGGTTGAAACTAAATTTTTTCCAGTGTATTTCAATTGCCCACAGTAAACTAAACACTCGCGATCATGATATAGTAAACGTACGTGCAGAAGGGGAAATGAGGTTACTAATAGCTTTTCACACCATGCTCTGAGGGTTAAATACATCGTGTGAATCGCCACTTGACTCTTACGTTAATCTTGAAGAATTTTCTCGGTTTTCCATTTAAGATGTTCTCGTAGCATTGGCAGTCCAAATAGGTTTTAGAAGATAATAATAGCAATAATAATACAAATAATATTTCCTTCCAATATAATGTGAATAAAGATTACGAGTAAATCATTTGATTGATGATATTCACATATTCTTTGAAATGATTAGTGACTTTTCAGAATTAATTTGCTACGATTGTTATATTGTTTATTTCAGTTATGTTTCTAAGTGGTCAGAAAAGTCATATTTAGATTGTATTATATTTTTATTTAAT
Organism: Diorhabda sublineata; assembly: GCF_026230105.1. Taxonomy (NCBI): domain Eukaryota; kingdom Metazoa; phylum Arthropoda; class Insecta; order Coleoptera; family Chrysomelidae; genus Diorhabda; species Diorhabda sublineata. The sequence goes on from NC_079482.1 coordinate 7,916,168, forward strand.
AATATTTCTATACCTATGTTCTATGATATAAAAACTAGGAAAAGCCACAGGAAGAGCCAATATACCTGCTGAAATTATGAAATCTATGGATGAAAATGGAGTAAATAAACTGTATTAAGAGCAAATACCAGAAGATTAAATCCTAGGGATTATAGTTTCTATATATAAAGTGGAGACTACCAAGGAATAATAGATGAGGAAATTATTTATAAATTTGGAGAAAGTGTTTGACCAATTACGGAAAAAAGATATATTTACAGCAGTTAAAAACCTTGATATAGATTTGAAGACAATAATAATGATGAAAGCAATGTACACAAATAGTAAAAATTTTCTAGGAGCAAACTAGGAATAACAAAAATAGGTGTTAGCAACGATATGTCCAATAACAGATGAAACAATAAAAATAGCGAAGAATCAAATGAAAAAATTCAATATAGGGGCTTTGAGAATCTATAAATAATTTCGTATTATCAGCAAATCTACATAACATAAGCTTATATTATTAAATACGAAAAGGATTAAAATGGAATGAATTGAATACAAATAAAGCTATTAACATAAAGAGCTAATATTCTTATACAGAGAAAACAAATTTAATGTTGGTGAATTATTTCAAGCAATGAAAGCATCATTATATAGGAAAAAAACATAAAAATAGAAATTGTGAATCAAATAGTGATTACTATGATGTATAGATACGAGAAATGAGTATTGAATCAAATTCAACTATTAAGTTTAATTTTAATGGGAATGAGATTCCTCGGGTAAAAAACAAAACAAATAGAATAAAAAATAAAATTTATAAAGATAAGCTTTAAACGATTAAACCAGTAAGAAATAAAATATATGAAGCTAATTGAGATGGTTTGGACACATATGCAGGATGTTTGAAAACAGAATAGAAAAGAGAAGATTCGAAAGATGAATGAATGAAAAGTCATCGAAAAAGAGCAAGGAAAACATCGATTTAAATTTGAAAAGAAACAGCTGAGTTAGAGAGGATAAATTAGGAAGGAATGATAGATCGAACAAAAGATAGAAATACATGGAGACAAACTGTATCATCATCATCAAACTGCCAGTCGCGTCCACAACTGGATGTAGGTTTGCCTTTATATTTTCTACTGTATGATCCTGGAACCATCTTCTCAATATCGTCAGACCAGCGTGTCGATGGGCGTCCTCTACTTCTAAAGGCATCTTCTCCACTCAATAATTCTTTTGGTCCACCGATTGTCTATTTTTCTAGCCACATGGCTCTTGAATTTTGAATTTCATTTAAGTTAGATTTCGGATCTGAAGACATTAATAATGTTGAACCTTACTTTTTTGGAGAATTTTATTTAAATCTTCAAGCTAATACAATGTCTTCGGCAAATCTGAGGTGAATGAGCTTTTTGCGATCTACATCAATAACTTTGTTGTCAAATTCAACGTATATTCCAGTTTTAGTGAAATGACGTTCTCCTCTTTCTACATTGAAGTCGGTGGTATTTTCGAGAAGTCGCACATAAACTTTTGCGTTGATTATTTCTTAACATCAATTTTCGCCTATCAATTTCAGCCAGCATGTAAATAATACCAGTTTTGTTTGGCCTTATGTAATTTTTGAAATGAGTTTAATTCAAACTTTAGCAGTAATTCAATTTTCATGTTAAGATTATATTATTATTCGGTTCCATATTGAAAAATTGGTAATGGCAACCTCTAAGCACGTCTCTGGATTTAGCACTTAACACAGGGACCAAATTTAGTGTTCTTATGTGTTCTAAAAGAGAATTGTTTCTGACGGTTTATCAGGAGATAAGGGAGTGATAATTAGAAAAAAAATATTCTTTAGGATTTTCTTGATCTTATTTCTATAATATTATACGATTTATGTCAAGTAGAATAATTTTCTCTATACTTTTCAAATAACAAAATAATCCAGCAAGAAATGAAATTGAAATAACTGGGTATAGAACTATCCGGATAGGGTGATATTAAGACAGAGGTAAGGCATCAAACAATAAAAGCAGCAAGAGCAGCTGGATGTCTGAAAGACACTATATGGAAAAACAAATACATAAGTATTGAGGCCAAGTCAAGAACCTACAAAATTGTAATCAGACCCATAATTACCTACACAGCAGAAACTTGGCCTGATATAGCAAAAACTAAAAGGCTCCTGGAAACAGGCGAAATGAAAGTCCTACGAAAAATTACTGGAAAAAAGCTCATAGACAGGGAACGTAGCGACGGCATAAGGCAAAAATGCAGAGTGGAAAATATTAACGAATGAGTACTGAGCAGGAAGCGCGAATGGGACGAACACAGAATGAGCGAGGAAAGAATAGTAAAGATAGCACGAGACAACTCACCACTAAGGAGACGAAGTATGGGAAAGCCACGAAAAAGATGGAGTGATAATCTTACCATCAATTGAGGCAATAGGCATACTGCGAAGAATGAACAGGCAATCTGCCTAAAATGGAGTAGGAAGAAGATGAAGAAGAAGACTTATTAAAAAAGTCTAGATTACTGTGAGGCGCAGCAAGTCAGTAATAATTGTGAAAAAGGGAAAGAACCAACAGAAATTTACACGAAAGCAAATAGATATAAATGTTTTTGTAGACTCCAAAAAAGCTAACGACACGTGTAAAAAAAATCGAACATATTAACACATCTGATGAAACTAATAATTAATGTAATAATGAGCAAAGAACAGATAGCTTTGACACGGTAGATGAAGGTCGTCAAGGCGACCGTTGTCAATGATACTATTCAAATTGCACATACTGAGAGAAGGGAGCAAAGGAACCATATATGATTATTAACAATAGAACTTGTCATATGCCGATGATTGAGTGATACGAACAAGAAGAAATCATTATTAAATTTGTGCAATGAAAAAGTTTGAATGATACCAGACCAAATCCCTAATAATGAGTCAATAAAAAGAGAGAAAAACTGTGGCAAAATAATATATCATATGAAAACAGAAACGAAATTTGAATAGATATATAATCAGAAACAGTGAAATCGAAAACATGAGATCAGCTGAAGATAATAGAAATGCGGGAATATTCAATTAAAGATTGGTTAAGAAAAAGGATACGACAAACAGTAATAAGACGTGAGAAGAGTTGAATAGAATGTGGAAAAGACGAACAATTTAGGAGATATTGCAATTATATGACAACCATCCACAATTAGCAGTAGTAAGATCTCAACGTATAGGTACGCAAAGCAACAGAAGAGGTCCTGGTTATAAGAAAAAACTTGGACAACCAGCCTAGTAAAAAATCTTTATATTCAGGGATAGAAAAAATAGCAAAATAGCCAATCAAGCCTCATACCTTCACAGCTTGCATCTATTAACTGTCAAAACTATTTATATTTATTGCTTTCAATAAATCATTTTGATTTTAGATCTATCTTGAAAAATAACGTGGAAACATTTTAAAAATTTTGAACGAAAAAACTTTCATATCATATCGGTCAATAACTCTTTTAACGTTTATTGTTCAATTATCTCTGGTTTAACGACGATTTACATAACCCCAAAGAGAATAATCCAGTAAACTTCAATCACACGACCTTGATGGGCAATTATTTTAACCATTACGTAAAATTACTATACTGTTATTCATACTATATTATTTGGATCAACCAATTGTAGTGCGTGCTTAATGGAATTTGGCTCCGTCCTATGGAACCACTGGTCAGCAACAGTATTGCCTGCGAAATAGGGTACCTACAAAATACAATTTTTGATAGTTAAATTTTTACCACCATCGTTCTTGGAAATATATGGACCAGAACTCCACCAGCCCATGAAGCGTACCAAATATTAATTTCCTGCGGATATAATGGTGTTTCGACAAAAGCTTGTGGATCAACTTCATACCAAATGCGACAATTCTTAATATTTACATATCTATTTAACCAAAAATTGGCTTTATTGAAAATAAAATTTCAAATGAAAATTCAATATCAATATCAGCTTTAGTTAATTCACAGTATTTGGGGCACATAATATGTTGATCATTTGGCCTTAATTCCTGCGCAAGCTGGATCTTAAGAGCTATAAAACCATGATCCTTCCGTAAAATCTTCAAACACAACCCCAGTTGCTCCAATGCATTCCTGCAGGTGCAGTTTCTTCAGTGTATAAGGGTAAACTTTGTCCAAATATGATCCTTTGTTATTCAGATGAACCCCTCTGAAGGACTATTATGTACGCCACGGAATGGACGATAAGTTTGATAAACACATCCATTATTTTGATAAAATATTTCAATAATTTAAAAACATTGGTGTAAATCTATCCATAATGAAATGCCAAATCAAACAAAAAGCAACTATGAGTTGTTAATTAGGCTGATAAATAAAGCAGTGTTGTCAATTTTGTTGTGAATCTCTAAGAAAACCTTGTATAGCAGACTTCTACATGGCATATTTCTGTAGAGCATAATTTGAAAAATATGTCTATTACGAAATTATATTGATGAAACAATTTTGATGACAAAGAGTATCATTATTAGTCATTACGTTCGAATATGAATCGTTACTTCATAGGCATAGTATGAATCACACTAAAATACAGCAAATTTTCTTTGACTGTTCCTCCAGAAAAGTACGTATCTCATGAAATGATTAGTGCATAAGATAAATCGTTGTGATTGGATTGATCGGCGCTATTTGAAGAATTTTCTTGACAATAGGTGCCAAAACATTAATCTTTTGAGGCTGATGCGTATATTCCTTTCTCCAGTGAGGATTTCTTCGATCATTTGCGTATAAAACTAAGTTTTGTTACTTAAATCGTCTTTCGCGAGTTCCAGCGTAGTTATCATTTTGAATGTATACTTTTTAATATGTTTAGTATCTATGTATGTATAAATTTCCATCTTGAAGATACTTCTATACTCACTTAAGCGTTACATTACGATCTAGACTTATATAATGTATTCCGGATCTAGAATTCCAAAGCGATCAAGAATGCTTCTAAAGCGTTTTAGAACAATCTAGAATTATATCAAATATCGTAAAGTGACTCTAATACGGTTTACAATTATCTAAAATGACCAAAAAATGATTAAAAAACCGATCTAGAACTATAAAATGTATTCCAAAGAGATCAAGAATGCTTCTAAAGCATTTTAGAACAATCTAGAATTATATCAAACATCGTAGAGTGATCCTAATACGGTCTACAATTATATAAAAGGACCAAAATTGACTCAAAACCGATATAGACCTATATAATGTGTTCCAAAACAATCTATAATTATTCTTATATCACATAAAATGATATAGTCTTCTACATAAGTTTATAATGAATTAAAAACTTACCCAAAGAGATACAGAATAATGTATATCATAGTGAAACCATCTAGAATGATACTGAAGCATGATAACACAGTATATATTAGTTATTTCAAACCAAACTAAAGTGATTTTCATACGTTCTAGAATGATACAATTCTAAAGGATTTTTAAATAATATGTAGTGACGTAAAACGATGTCGACGATTTTAAAGCGATTAGTAATTTAAAGTGATTCTTATAGGATTGAGAATGATCAAATGAATTCAAAAACGACCTAGTCCTATATACCTAATATTATGATCTAGAACATTCTAAAATTATTCTGTTTTCGTGTCTAGAATCATCTAATTTATTTTAAAATTGTGTAAAAAGAATTGAACCGTAACAAAAGATGGCATATATATCATTTATAAAACCATCTATTATGATTCTGAAGCATTTGAAAACGATTTGTTAACAATTTGTTCAAAAACCATCCAGACCTATATAATGTGGCCCAAAACAATATTCAATTATTCTAATACCGTCGTACAGTGTAGGATGAAGTAAATTTTACCAAAAGTAGAATTATTTATTTCGTTATAAAATGAGTTAGAGCAATCAAAGATTATTAGAATTATGTAAAATCTTATAAAGCAATTTATTCCGAATTTTAGGGTAAATTCTTTTACAACTTTATTCAAAACATCATATGTCAAAGACTACCAGTTTCCGTAAAGTATAAAGAGAGAGAATAATAAAAATTTAATCAAAACTCAGTTAGGTTAATTAATATTTTTTCAACGTACAGTACACTACAGAGCTTAACATAAACGTGTCAATACTTTTTACATGACTCTGTATAATGTGATAAAAAATCATATGTTTGGTTTGTAACGAGGTTTCAGAATAATAACTCTTATGTCCCATATACCATTCACAGTTTTTGGTCACATTTTTCTGACCAACACCAACAATTAGATTTTCCATTAGAAAAAGAAGAGATCTGAGCGATATTTCCCAAGCCCTCCCTTCGATGTTCAGCTTTTCTGTGGTTTCCCCGTAACATGCGGAAATTGCTATAATCGAAATAACCGATGCCCCGGATTTATGCAGCTCAGGCAACACGGTAATTTAATGTACTAGCGGGACATAAACACACATAAAAAACTTAAGCAACAGCATTAGAACCCAAGCTCTGCAGAAAAAAATCCCATATCAAAACTATTCACTCATCCCTTTTAAAAATTATCACACACATATAAATTATACTCGTATATTATAGCACAAGCTCACATAACTGAATCAAATTGATGCCCTCATCATTCAAGGTCAAATTTTCATCGTTTAAATTTGTTGTGATATTTTATAATTACGTTCAGTGACCATAATAAAATGAATTACAGTATATAAAGAATTGAGCGATATTGTATTATTTATTTTCCTCAATACTCAATAAAATATATCCTATTTAATTCAAGTTATGGTAACTGGATTAATAATACATCTATTTAAAACCTAATATTCTCAAGAAAATGAATACCTTTAATTAATTATAACATGATGCAAATGAATTTAATTATTTGATAATCTTCGTTCGGAATAAATGATTCACTTTGTATGTTGATCTTGAATTGGCAGTCACATGATTAAGCGATAAATTCAACGGTCGTGTTTAATCTTAATGAAAAAAAGTTCAAAGTCCAAAACGACAACAAATCTCGTCTCGAAATGGCGCTGAACCGACTCCTAAAAAACTCTGACAAAAAAGTGTGCCGTGGTACATTACATAGAAGGCCCTTTTCGCTAATTAGATATTCAGGTGTGATCACGTGTACAGCGTGATGCGTGTGCCACAATTATACAATCAAGAGTGCGTGCGTGGCGCCATTCAATGCGCACGCGCAAGTGGGCATGTCCTCCAACGCGATTACGACTTAGGACTGACTGACAAAATTCGCCGATCAGACGCAGCCGATACGCTGAAGGGAATGTATCACTTGTTGTAGAAAATATCTCGGGTAGATCTCGCGTAACTGCGTCGCAGGTAATAAAACGTACTACTACCGATTACATTTTTGGATTTACAAACCCGCGTGTGTGTCACGGAATGTTCTGCGGCTAGTGTTTACATTTTGTTTGAAAAGTGCATAACTGTGTGCTAAAAGTGACATTTTTTTTGGATAAGTGGTTAGAAATAAAGCAGTTTCTATGAACGGGCAATACGGAGGCTGGAGTGTCCAGAAAATGGACATGAACATGATGGATCCATTGCCGGAGATTGATGGTTTTGAACCTCAAACTCGCGCGCGATCCAACACGTGGCCGCTTCCTCGTCCCGATAACTATGTGGATCCCGCCGATGAGGCGGCAGGCAACAAGTGTGTAGTGGCGGGACAGCAAGGACCGGGATCTGTTCCTTCAGCGGTCACCACCACCGTTCCCACAAAAAAGAATTCCAGTAGGAGAAATGCTTGGGGTAATCTTAGTTATGCCGATTTAATAACTCAAGCTATTAAAACATCGCCCGATCAACGGCTAACTCTTAGTCAAATATACGAGTGGATGGTCCAGAATGTGCCATATTTCAAAGATAAAGGAGATAGTAATAGTTCTGCTGGCTGGAAGGTATTTTTTAAATATCATATTTAAATTAAATTTGATTAATATTTATGATTCTATTTATGAAACCTTGAAATTTCTTTTTAGACTTCTTTATTTAGAAACTCATTCATTGTCTAAAATATAATTCGATTCTAAGTATGAAGTATAATAAAAATCAAATCGTCCGGTAATTCAATCGTTGTTTTATATATTTAAATGAATATGTTATTTTGATATTCACTTTCTTTGGATTTGATTAAATGTTCGTCGTCGAGGAATTTAATTTTAAGGCGCAAAAAACAAGTTGCCAATCTTATTTTTGCTAATATAGTACGTATATATAACTACGTTGCTGTGTTTTTTCTATTTATTGAGAAAGAATAGCGTGTGTATAAAAACAAGTTTATGCGTCTGTTTATTTGTTTTATTTTTGACGTAATAGTGTTTCTCTTTATTTGTATGGGAATTTTTTATGGTATTAATTTTATTATTAAGAAAATTAAATGAAAAAAAAGTTTCTCTAACAAATCACTTTACTATAAAATGTTGGCATTTTATATTTTATCCCTCTGCTTCCGAACGCACTGTTTACGTGTTTTTTTCACATATTGCAACTTCATAATATTGCTCGTTAGTATCCATGACAATGAATTTTAACTCAATATCGGGTTTTCCAGCTAATTATTAGCGACTATTAGTTTTTGTATGACTAACTTTCCTTTACATTTCTGTACCTATATACTTAGTCATCATCACTATAATACTAGGGGCTAGTACATCTGTTGCTGAAGAAATTTTAGATCTTGATGACTACATATATGTTATATATTTTTATAAAACAGAAAAAAACATGTTCTCAGATGTGTAGATTTTGGAAAATTGGAAAATGACGTAAAGGAGATCAACTGTCATTATTCGTATCCCAAAACCCTGGTAGCGCTCTTCCATTACGCGGAAGTGGCATTTTATGCTCATATTGCACCCCATTTTTTCAATTGTAGCAGAAGGTCTTTTACAAGTTTTTTTACAACTCAGTCATAGAATTTCTAATTCGTAAATTGTCTAATTTGGGGGCTATTAAAAATACCGCCTTTAATCTTTTCCATAATGTGGAAACTTTTGGCAAATATATTTCCGCCTTTATCTAGTGATGCCCAGTTTTATATGTGATGGTGAAAGGATAATTTTCTCACGAGCTACTAAAATTCCCGACTATATTTTTTTTCCATACTCCATATTTTCTCTCAAGGGCCAGTTTCTCATTACCCAACGCTCTTAAGATATATTTTTAGTGTTTAAGGTGTTTACGTTCCCGTTACAAAATAAAAGTCTTCGAAATGATTTCGTGGTTTTCGCCGAATAGTTCCAAATTTAAAAGCACTTCTTTTGCCACTTTTCTATAATCTCAAATATACCACACACAATTTTCAAACACAATTGGGAGCCGAAAAATTCTTATTTTTAACCAAGGGCAATCGAAAATACTTAAAATAGGTATTTTTAGCAACTCTTATATAACTTTTCTACAATCTCTAAACACATATTCTCCGTATATATAGCAAAAATGATCTAGATTGTAAGAACGTCTCTTTGAACTATTCTTGACGCAAAACTTTAGATCTTGATCTTACACAGTAAAATGGGTTTGTTGTCGATTAATATATATGATCATTTCATACATATAAAAAACAACGTAACTCGAAATGTAAAACAAAATTTTGAGGATAGATTTGAAAGAACCAAGTCATAAGTGAACATTATCAGCCATAAAATTCGCGGACAAAAAGTGGAATCTTGTAAACTAGTGTTATTTAAATTATTCTTGAAGTCCATGTGTACCAGTGTGTTGCGATATAAGCCTCCTGAAGCAGAAACTATGACAAAAATCGAGAATATTCTACTTTCTTATGGATAAAATGAAACAAATAATTCATACTTTTATATGAAATGTAGGTCCTTAATAAACCTTAAATAGTAGTTTTTCCTTTTAAAAATATTCTCTGAAGATTTTATTTAATTGCAAAATACTTTTTGCTTGCTTTTTTATTACTTATTTTCTATCGAATAAAAACATTCAAACTTTTAAAGGTCAAAATCTTTTAATGTAGCTTTACTTTACAAAACACAAATAATGGAAAATAAATTCAAACATCGTTAAAAAGCTGTCAAATTTGTAAACAAAAAGTGAAACTAAATATTTTTTTCTTTAAATTTTTCTATAATTAAAATTAATTTAAAAATCATTCTAACTTCATTGCACACCTTCACTTATATTTCATTTCAACCATGCTGGTGCTACAAATTGTAATTTTTTGACAATAAAGCGTTTCTCTCTTGTCTTTCGGGTTTCAAAAGTTTTATTTTGTGTGTCAAAAAGCCAATTTTCCACTTCTGTGATAGATGCATAATGAATAGGTCATAATGTGCATAAATTTCCTTTTCTTCCAAGGTACAATTACATCCTTTTACTCATTTTTTAAAAGTGATTGATCTAAAAAATTTTCTATACCAAAAACTGCCTCAACAACCATGCTAATTGTTTGTTTATTCGATTCTAATTTTTCTATCCATTTTACAATTAGACTCAACAAGTCGTGAGCATTCGTAACCTACAGCTAAAATATAACTTTATCTACAATGCATGTTATGCTATGTTACCAAGAATTTTGCTGGATTTTTTATATAATTTTGAATTCACTAAGCTTTCTAAGCATGTCAAAAAGATCCCCATCGTGTTTTCACTGAAATCTTTAATGAATTTCTTCATGAATGTTTTTCTTTACGAATGGAATTAAATGTAGCACATAAAACATGTGATTTATAATTTTTTTCAATATTACCAAAAACGCTTTTAGATAGATCTATCCAACACAGCGTCGTTAACAAATCAGCAGAATATTTATATAATCCGAAAAAACGTAGGATAAAATTAATACCAGCACATCTATATATGTCTGAGAATTTTACCAGCTTAAGCCTATTTTCAAAATTTCGAACTCTGAATTTGACGTGAAATCTCTTGCATGTTGTTTGAGTTGTTTACTTCACAAAAAATAATTGAAATACTAATACTTTTAACATATCTCCAAAGGGTAGTTTATGATAGTACTATACAAATAAATTCATATATTTTGAACTTGATTAGATATTAAAACAAATTCTTCTAACATTACAAAAAAATTTTATCCAAAAAACAGTAATTATTTGGAAGGTCTTCTACTACTACGTCAATTTCCATCATGTATTCATGACTATTGACTGTTGTCGCTCGAATATCGGAACACCCCGTATTAACATAATATATGAGAAATTGTTTTGTGTTTGGCAGTAGGAAATTATACTTGAACGAAAGAAATATGTCACAACAATTGTTTTGAAATCGACGCTTCGTCTCCAGAAAGTTGCTTCTTATCTTTTATCATTGGTAACCTCTCTTAACCTCTGCGAGTAACAACATTGGGAAGATACAACGAAGCATCTGACATCACCTAAAATTCAACCGATTAAAATTCATATTGTTCACAATTACATCTTGAACCAAAATCACATAAGTAATAAAATATTTTAAGTTGGTAATAATGATTTTTATATGAATGAAAACAAGACAAATTTTTGTAGAGTGATGTCTACCAGATAACCCCAAAGATAAAACTAGGAAACTATAATTTTGAGAAGATTGATAACTTCTAACATGTTGCAGTGCAGTAATAAGGATATCAAGCAGGAAATTAAGAAGAAACAAGTCACACAATCATGAAATACATGAAAAGCCGTTCACCACTTATACCAAATATAGGTCCAAAGGTCAAAATTTTCACCTGTCTAAAAACTAATTTTAAATTTTAAATCAGAAGAGACTTGAAATGTTTGAATTTTGACTATGACGAGGTTATAAAACCGTGGTTTTTGAAAGAGAAATTCTGAGGAAAATATTTGACTCCGCAAAAGTAAGTAACCAGTGAAAGATATGTCCTAATCAAGAACTTGCCATTTTACACAAAGATATAGACACGAAAAACCGGAAGGCGAAAGTTACATTGGTTGGTTGCGTGGCTACCCTCGAGAGGAATTATTAGAGAGGCAGCCAATATCCAATGAAATTGTCGTGCTAAGGATGATAATGAAACATTGTACAAAAAACACCCAAGAACATTTCTGTTGCTAATTACTT